>NW_013952528.1:1052362-1063218 GCF_001266775.1 Austrofundulus limnaeus | reverse complement strand
AAATTAAACGAAATAAACATTTGAAATATATGAGTTTGTATGTAATGTATGAATATAATATACAAGTTTCACTTTTTAAATGGAATTACTGAAATAAATCTACTTTTTCATGATATTCTAATTTTATGACCAGCACCTGTACAACAGGTAAGATAATTGTTAATGATCTTTGAACGAAGCTGTTAAATTTGTAGTCGAACATTGTTGTACCCTTAAAACAATGYATTAGAAGGTGATTTCAGGAGGTTGAGCCTCTACATCTAAAGAAACTAGAAGAGAAAATGTGTTGTGGACCCCCACTTTTATGAAGTCGGCAAAATCATGGCAACACATTTTAATGGTTTTGTTCATGGCAAAATATTTTAATTCTCTACTGAGTTAGTCAAAAAGGACAAATGTATTTCTTATCAAGCTGTAACAGCAACAGTGGTCCACKTTATTGAATGTTACTACACAACTCCGCTCCCAAAGTGGGGGAAAAAACCATATTTGTATTGAATAAATAATAAATCATGTTGGAGCAGACCATTAAAGCTTATGTAGTGTTCAGCCGGCCTTTGAAACCAGGTAATGAAGCCAGTTTTACTGGCATTGTTTTAAATGAAACATTTAATGTGCCGCTGTAATAGCTTTCCTGGCTGCAGGGAAGGTAAATACTCAGATGTAGAGAGGGCTGAGGAATTGTGGGAGTTGATATGTGACTCTGATTTTCAAGGTCTTGCAGCAGGCCAACAATTGCCTAGTTTGCTTGACATCGCTTTGCTTTCTCCTCTCCACGCCCGACTCCTCCGAGAGAGAACCCACACAATGTACCATCTTCAAAGCAGACAAAGACCTGCTGTGTGTATTGTTTGAGACAGATTTTGTAATTTGAAGAAAAAAAAAAGCTCTCTTAAGTGATAGCTAGGGAGCAGCAGTTTTTTTTTTTTTTTTTTTTGAAGCCAGTAGTGTGTGGTGGAGAAGGAGGCCAGATGGGATAAAGGAGAGCTGAAGCACTGGAGCGCAACACATGATTTCCCCTCAGATTTGTCACTTTCTGGGCTGGATGTAAAGCCCGGTGTGGACAGTCTCAGAGCTCATATCTTCGATTTCTGCTGTTCCATCTTCATGACATCTGTATTAGGGRGTAAACGCTAAAGGCTTCAGCAGGATCAGCTGTCAGGTGTCGGTGGCTTGACCTCTGAAACGAGGTTGAAAAAGGCAGAGGTTTTTTATTAAGTGCACATTTCTAGTATTTTTCATGTTRGATACAGAGCAGTGATGATTTTTTCTTACACATTCTAATGTTGTTGAAGTTCTTTCAAGCACAGAAAGTTGARGAACAACTTCAGTCTCTTTTCTTGCTCTGATGGTCCGTGTACTTTTTAATCATTCGCTTTTCATTTCAAAAACAGATATTGAAAAAAGGATGGGTATTCCTTACCATGGACGTCTTGGAGAAAGGCTTCATGTGCTAGAAGSTCCAGAAGGTCCAGGAAACAATTTAAATCATCAGTGACTGTCAGCTCACACCTGGTATTATGACAAACTAGTTAGCTAGCGTTTGTTTAGCGTGGCTGCCTTGTTTGCTAAAGTTTTTATTCAACGTTTTTAAGTCTGCATTTGGTTTTAAATTAGTTTTAATGMTGTTTCTAAGTACATGTACATGAATTAGCTCACACTGTTTGTAGCACCAGAACTAATGTGGTGACTGTTTTTAATTTGTATTTGATGTATTTTCAAATAAAAAAAGGCACCTGGTAAACTGGTAACTCTTTTTTCTTCTTCCATCATTTAATAGCCGGGTGTTTGCCATCATTACTGAAAGAAATCTTTAAAAACTTACAACCCTCAAAWTTTGTTTTGGACTCATTAGAATTAAACATAGTATCTCATTCATTGAGTGAATGTAATTTATTGAGGAAAAGTGCCTTGGTTCTCTATCTTAGAATAAAAAAATAATCCAGCTTTATGTTTTTATTGCCTAAATATAACTTTAAATAAAGTGCATTTTACAGTGTAAACAGGAGCTAATCACTGTGTCCCACAATATTACTCCTATCAAACTCTGTGAAGTAATGTTGTCTAATGTGTCTGACAAAGCATCTTCTTTGTCTGTTAACMTTCACTCACTAATTTGACTGACTGTTGGACACTCAGGCAACTGCCTGATAACACTATYGCTCCACTTGTGATGTACGACTTTTGCCTCCCAGTGCCTGATCTAGACAGGTCAGCTCCTGCAATTAAAAAATATGTTTAATTCTCTCATCTGGTCTGCATGTGAACTCAGTCAAATACAAATTGGGTAAATTCTTTGTGTGCTTTACAKTTTTCATTTGTGTATTTATTGCCAGTAAATGTATTTGGTTTGAGATTTTAAAACGTGGGAAATGTTGCTGAGAGTGAACACTTCTGCCCCTTCTTCTCTCCGTCTGTGTTTGCTTGTCTCTTACTGTCAGTCGCTCAGTCTAAAACCTGTTCAGTAYGTCCACGTCATCAATTTGGGACCGCTTCTTCAGCTGAAGACGGTGTCTTGACAGGGCTGTCTGGTCTCTGTGGCTCTTAAACTGACATGATGGATAATATGATGAAGGATCCCTTCTGTCATCCAGATGCCCAATTAGAGTCCGTGCTATGGCTGGCTGGTCTGGTCTAAGAAGCCAGAGGGCAGCATCAGTCACTCAGCCGACCACACTAACTTCTTTTTTTGGCWGTTTAATCTATTGGTCACCTGATGCAGCAACAAAAGAAGGTCTCTGTTTGCTGCTCTCCTCTCTCAAGAGGGACTTTAAGAAGGCAGAGAGCAATGTGTTCCTACCTCTGAGCTCTAGAAACTGATCACAAACCACTCACACTGAGCCATGTGTTTGTGTGTATGTGGTCATTCGTAAGAGGTTTAATTTCCACTGGGGTCTCTGACACAAAGGTGTATGCACTCCGTTAAGCAATAACGTTGGGAACAATCAGCTTTGACTGGAGGAAATGTAATGTAGMAGCAGTGAAACACAACCTCAAYTGTGTTTTTGGTTTTTATACACAGACTGCTTTTATTCATGAGCTCAGAAATAATACCTGATGGGTTGTATTTGTGTGTATCAGCTTACAGCACATGAATGTGACAGTTTATTAGAGGAAATAATGCAAAAACAAGGAAGCACACTTCTTACTGTTTGAATGTTTAGTTGCTCTTTCTGCAGCTTTAGGAAAACGGATACAAAAACAATATCAAACAAAAGATTTAGAACAAGTGCTGATTTTTCCCATGGAGGGTCCTTAATTTGTCCCAAGGTCAGATTGTGAAATGCTCAAAATAACAAAACAAAGAAACACCACAGCTCTATCTCAGACTGTACAGGTCTCAGGTGGTGGGGTAAAGATTAAAGGGGCAGTATTTTGGAGCTAAATTGGGATCATAAGTTTTGTTCAAAACAAACAAAAAAAATTGGAAACTGAAAAAAATCTGGAAAAGTTTCAAACAGCTTGTCTTTTCAGTTTCAACAATTTTTTTTTCATTTCAAATATTTTTTTTCAGTTTCAAATTATTTTTTTTTTCAGTTTCAAATAATTTGTTAGTTTCAAACTACGGAGCCGTGAGGGGTCAGTGGGAGAAAATAAAAACAGCCGCTGGAAATCCGTGCGCACGGATTACTAAACTGTGAGCTCGGATTACTAAACTATGAGCACAGATTACTAAACTGTGCTCACAGTTTCTGCAATCTGTGCACACGGATTACTGACATCTGGACGGTGGTTGTGTGAACTGTCGTTCATCAGCTCAGAAAGTGCTTAAGGAGTGTTTTTTGTTCACTAAAGTCAAAGTACAGCACAGAAAATGTTGGACTTTGAGTATGTTGYACAGTTTTTGTCCCTCTATCAGGCAGTTTTGGTACCAGGTCTCCTAAAGGCTGTTTCAGCTCTGATCAGATCATCACAGGAAGCCACTCGGAGCCTTTCTGCCCGTGGTGATTAGATGTTTTTATGGTTTCACTGGCAATGGGGAAGTTTTGCTAAAGTTAKCCAGCTGCATTCTCAGGATTGTATCTCAAAAGTACTGAATAGATTTATGTTGAACTTTTAGGAAATGTTTATTACTCTTTCAAAAACATTTATTAAACCACAGAAACATTTGAATAAAGTTTGAAACATTTCAGAGTAAGAGCGGGGCCGCGGCTCCCATCAGGTCGTCATTCTGCAGATGAAGCTCGCCACACGGGGACATTTCTCTGCAGCAAGCCGCTCGGAGGTTTTCTCCAGCTGTTCTCAGATGTTTATTCTCTTTCACAACAAAAGTGGGGACGGGAGGGTGGAGGAGGCTAACCTCCGTTTCAGGATTCATTTGCCTGGAAAATATGAAAATAAATGTTAACCACGTTGGATTTTGATGAAACTTTCAGGGAAATTCTGTGGCTAAGTGTGCTGATGAGAMCACAACAGTCTCTTAATTTTATATACGACAACAGATCCACTGAATTTACCTTGCAGATGCGGCCTTCGCACCATACGTCCAACCTGTCAACAGATCTAAGCAATCTGTGWGGAYGGATTGCAGAAACTGAGAGCACAGTTTAGTAATCCRTGCGCACRGATTGCAGAWACCGTGTGCACGGATTARTAAACTGAGCGCACAGATTGGTAATCCRTGCGCACRGATTCCGGCGGGTGYTTTTTCCCCTCCTACTGACCCCTCAAGGTCTCCGTATCAAACTTAGCTTTTCCATTTTCAAAACTATTTTTCAGTTTCAAATCTCCTTTTTTAAGTTTCAGTAATTTTTWAACAAACCTTATGACCCCARTTTAGCTCCACAGTGTATCATGTCATTTCCAGGYACATATTTCAGTTCTTTACCACAATCAAGTAACCATGTTGTGCTCAGTTGTTATGAAAATGCTGTTTAGATCARAAATAAAWTTGATTTTGCATCATRGTCTWTCTAAACACCTTGAAATTGTCTCTTTAAGAACCCCCTACCATTTCTGACATTCCAMCTTCAGCAYATTTTCAAATAGTGCTTTGTACAAATAATCAGTGCTTTGTACCAGCAAGTGCTTAGGCAGCTCTACGTGGCTACCAGAGGAGATTCAAGGATTTCTCAAACATGCATGAATGAGTCAACACTCTGAGTGTGTTTTTGATGAGGGAATAACATTATAACATGATATAAAGCTCAAAAAAGACAATTTTGCATAATACCCCTCTTTTAAAGTTTTTGACAATCAGGAAAAAGACTCAAAAAGTGTGACTTGTTTGAGAAGTAAATGTAAAGGGTTCATATTTTTGATGAAATAAGACACCGGCTGTGTCTCAGTTCGGGTGCTGAGTTTTTCATTGTCTGCATTTGTCGGCAGCTTATGCCACTGCCCCGTGATGAAGGCTGTTCTAATTCGTGGACTCCTTCTCATGTGGCCCACAAAATTCCAAAAATGAAGGCTGGAACTGAGCATCTTTCCCAGCTGAGGACATTCCAGTTGTTGTAGTTTAGAAATTCATCACAGACTGAATCATTTGTTTGTAAATGTTTAGTAACTCAGCTGATGAAATTTAAGCTACAATGAAATATAAGAAAAGGTAACTATAAGTATTGATACTGGAGATAAACCCAAATTATTATTGCATTTTATTTGTTTGTGTGTAACTTTTTAACTGTTGTTCCTCTAGTGAAAAGATGTGTGAATWCATGTCCCAATGCATTTTAAGTCTAAAGGCATGTGATATATAATGTATCTCCATCGTAACGGGATAATACATGGTCACACAAACAAACGTCATCCGAAAACTAGACCGTCTCATTTCACGGATGTTTTATGCAGCCTACTTTGATTACAGAGGCTGTGGTCTACGTGGGCTGTAGTCTAGGTAGGCTGCAGCCCCTGAATTGGGACTCACTCACTATCCTATTGTCACTCTAGGAGTCATGACATCAGATTCCAACAATACTCAGAAAGCTTGAAGGTACCTGGTTTCTTTAGTTGGTGAAGGGTGTTGTCTTCTGAATGTCTTGTGATGCTCGGGGTGCTTCTCATTTTCCTGCATAGAGGAACATGTTCAGCTCAGGTACAACGCTGCCRCTCACTGCATGCTCAGCAGAGGTGACGATAGATAGATCAGCTGGAATTATACAGTGATAATACCTGCAGCTTCCTTATTTTAACGTTTCTCAGTTGACAGACGACCCATGTTTATGAAGCGAGCCTCACCGGACCTGTAAAGGAAGCAGTGGCAGTAAACCCCAGTTTTTACAGGATGTGAGGGGAGCATTTAACAGATCAGGGCCAAGCTGACGGTGTGACTGCAAAGCGAGAGGGTCAGAGAGCAGCAGCAGATTACAGCTGGCATGCTGTTGGCTTGKTACAGGATGATACGAACTGCTGAATAAATGATTACAACAACCTCTGTGGGCCGCAGGGGAGTTAAAGGACCAACCCGCTACATTTCAGCCACGTCTTTCAGCTAATATATKTATCTCTGTATCTCATTGGAACGCTGCTGGAAACGCTTCACGAAGGTCAATAAAACGTGGCAAAATGAAAACTACATTAAAATAAAATACTCCGACCAAACTAACCCACATGAGAGACGGTGTGGGCCAGATCTGGTGACCAGATGGCACTGCTGGCATGACAAGTGGTTTGTCAACCGTATGTGGGCCAGGTCTGGCAATGATGGCACTGTTTTTCAGGTGGCATGTTACAGCTGGCTTTGTTGTGGTTTGGTTTAAGGTTTAAGTGATGGCCCGTGCATTGACCACCTCTGGCAAACTATATCTGGTCACCCTTGAAGGAATACTGATCTTTCATCACCTTTCTTACCAGAAAGCATARTCTTAGTCAACACTGAATGGCAAAGATCATCCAATTATGAAATATTACAAAGATAAGGCTGCTTTAGTTGAATATTGAAAAAAAAACATCACTTGACACTTGAAGCTATCAGGTTTTATAGCAGGCAAAAAACCCAGGGCGCAGACAGGTTCAAARATCGAAAACAAGGCTTTAACATAAATCAAAAGGGTGGCAGTGCAGCACAAAAACTCACTCGAAGTCACAGGAGACACGGAAGCAGGACACAATCAGGGGAGGTTGAACAATGATCCGACAAAGACAGAAGACAAGACTCAGACAAWGGGAAACACCTGGGGRAACACAAGMGRWGACAGGTGAGCTCGGGCGGGGCTGCAGGGCAGAGAAACACAGGGAAACAGAAAAACGCTAGAAAATGAAGACAAAAACACTGATCATGACAGGAGCATGTGTCATGATGATTCTCAGCTACTACCACATTAAACCTTAGCTTGATCTGTACAATTGACTGAGTACAGCCATAGTTTTACGTACGAGAGTTTGTACTGCACTGGTGTCAAGCGGACATTGACACATGACCAGGAATCTAAAAATAGAGTGGAGGTCTCCATTGGATCAAGTGACAGGTTTTTCCTGCTGAATCAAGTCTCTGTGCTGTTAGACCAACTGAGTCAGGGGAATAATTATCCATATGATTAAAATCAGAATGTTTACTTGTGCGACACATTGGCTCAGGTTCAAACAGGCGGGGGTGCCACCTCTCCCAGAGGTAATCAGCTGCATTTTTGGGGTTTTCAGAGGTGAGCATGGGGAAATTTAATCCAAACCAACTCAGCAGGGAGTTGTGGGGGATTAGGACTTTTGTAAACATGTGAAGCAAGGAGCCCACAAAGAGCTGGAGGGAATGATTTGTTCCTCTACAGATCTGCTTAACAGAAACATGTTGCTATCAGGGTGTTTGTTTGCAGAGAAAAAAACAAACCATTTCAGGACAGGGAGAGTATAACAGGAACAGACAGGACGGAGGAATGAGCTAATCCTACTTATGTAACATGGTGGGGTGCTGCAGMGGGACCCACCACAGCTTTATTTGCATTACATAAAAAAACATATAAAAAATCACCTGTGAAATTACAGCTGCTCCTTTTAGCAGCTCCTTTGCACATTGTCACAAAAACACAACAAGCTGAACAGGAGATAATTACTTTTTATATTGTGTTCGTGACRCATCTTTTTAAGTAGAACTCTTCTGTGATGAAACAAGTTTTTGAATGAAGCCTTTTGTTTCCCCAAAGATTGTGATGAAGGTARTTAAAATGAAAAGCCCTGTTTAAAAATTCATGGTCAGCGTACTGTATTTAGGGCAGATTACAGAGACGTGTAACAGACCTAAAGTATTCACAAACACAATGATGCATTTGTGTTTCTACTTCCCATTCCTGCCATGTTTAACAGCTACTTATTATGTATTTATATATTCAGCTGACTCCCACTACATTTGGTTTCATTTAGCTTTCTGCCCGTGACTAACCTATATTGAGACATTTTGTCATGTCGTAAACATGTTTAACACTTTTGTTTTTTATGATTCTCTGGTTTATTTATTGATACTGTATTCTCTTTTGTTTTGCTTCCAGTGCATTCTCTTTTTAATTGTAACATCTGGATGTTCTCACCTGGCAGATTTATTCTTTATGGAGATAATTGGGTGTTTTGCCTGTTTTTGTTATTTAGTGATGTCATTATAATATATCTCGGTGGGTTGACTTTACATCAAATAGGCGGAGCTTTGTACCAGCCAGTGTTTAGGCAGCTACATGTGACTACCACAAAGTTCAGAACTTGAACCAGTTTTGTTATTTTTCATGTGTCACTCTGAGACGACTCAGACCTTATTCCAGGAATTATCTAGCCCCTCTGGCCTGTGAATGGGAAGAGCTGGTGAGTGGTTTATTTTCTGGACCTAATGCCTAAATGTTGTTTATTAWGCAGATGACACTAGGTTTTATTCATGTACAAAATAAACTCATTTTGGTTTTAATTATGTATTTCCACATTCTTGTTTATGAGGTTTGTTTTCTTACATATTAAAGTATTCACTAATTCACAATAATAATGTACTGAATGTGACTGTATTGTACTTTAATGGGATTAAATTGACTGTTTGTAATTGAATTTGATCTATGCTGTTCCCTTATATATTTCTCAAAATTCAGGAAAAAAAACAAAACTGTGTGTCTTTTTTGTAAAACTAAACAATTTCCAGACTCAGAGCTTGGTACACTGAGTTCTGCAGTGTTCATCCTGACAGATACCAAGATGTTCTCTTTTAGTTTATCTCCATTTGTGAATCTTCAGCCTTGAGCCCAGTTTACTTTTTCACTGAAGATGAAACTGAAGCACAGATGGCAGTAAAGTGTCAACCGTGTGTTCTGCTAACCAAAACTCCTTCTGTAAACTTTGTTCTCTTGTTGAYGGCACACAGTCACGTCTCATGACCTGAATAAATCTGTGAATGATTTATGCAGCAGATGCTTCTCTCAGCTGATGTGAAGTAAYGTCAAGAAATTTGACACCTTTTCCATAAAAACAAGCTTATCCCTTCAACTGTGATGAATAAACCTGAAGAGCAAGGGGAAAAAAATTGATCCCCTGCCTGCCCTTGTGGGTCTGTTAAGACAAGATACGGAGGATTTTTTTTCTACCTTTTTCTTAAACTTTCTGGAGGCAGGCTGAGATAATCCCCTGTGGATGGAAAATATCTGACCCAGCCGCTGATTTCTGGAGGCCCTGCTGCGCCTCAATCATGGATTAGCGGAGCTGAATTGAAATCAAATGTTTGAAGGAGATGTGGCCGACGGGGCAGRGGTGCCACCCAGGTGTGAAGCTGCTCACATTTACAGTCATGGTTTGGTTCATCTGCGAATGCATGAAATTTCCTCCCTGGAGCTTGCGTCCTAATGAGGTCATTAGAGCGGTGGATGCAGCAGGAAAGCCTCTGCAGGAGCGTCTGCAGTCTGCTTCTCTGCACACGAGGAGGAAGATAAATAATATATTCACTCATCTGCACGYAGAATTGGGTGTGAAGGTCAGCTCTCTGAAATGAGAAGCGGTCGGCCTCAAAATGTGATTTCTGCTTCATTTCCAGGCTGCGACATTAACACAGACCGTGATACGTTCTGCACAGCAGCTGCTGCTGACGAGCCACGACCTTAACACAGTTTCTGCAAGTTCTCTGTCGTTTTCAAAGACTTTGCAGTCAGAGTCCGTCGGACGGCTTTGGTTTTGTCTTTAGTTGCTATTTGAAGCACTTTGACTCATTGTTATTGTTCGCATGAATTCGGACACATTTTTTTTACTTTTTGTTAATTTTGATTTCGTCAGGGATTTCAACTTTTGCATTAGTTCAGTTGGCAACTGGTTTACACTATAAAAACCTTTTTTATGTTAATGTCTGACATATTGGCAGCACAACGGCTCAGTGGTTAGCACCAACGTCTCACAGCAAAATGGTCCTGGGTTCGATCCCCAGTTCAGACCTGGGGTCTCTCTGTGCAGAATTTGATTGCTCTTATTGTGCTTGCGTGGGTTTTCTCTGGGTACTCCGGTTTCCCTATACCACCAAAAACATGTACAATTACCTTCAGGCCCAGGCCTCCCTTGAATAAAAGATCTAATCTCAGCCGACATGGTAAATAAATAAAATCAGACTAAAGCTTTTTAGATCAGTTGAGACCAGTGGTGGGCAGCACTAATCTAAAAATTAGTTCCACTAGCCCTAAAACACTAACTCAAATACTTAGGTCCCCTAATTCTAAAGCACTCACTGAAAGTATCAGGTTTTCAGGTATAAGTCAAAGATGAGCAGGTTTAACAGACAACAGACACGGAGACCAGATAAAAGGTAAGTGTTATTTTATTTACAGGTGGTAGGGATATGTACAGGGGATCCAGGCTGCGGAGGGAAAGGGAAGGAGGTGAGTATCCAGGTAAGTACTTTGGCTGAAGGAGGAACTTGAGATATAATAATAATAATAATAAGAGATCTTACAGTTCGAGGAGGCGAGCGACACGTA
>NW_013952528.1:1049575-1052352 GCF_001266775.1 Austrofundulus limnaeus | reverse complement strand
ATTTTAGCTTTACGACTATTTGTAATTTTCTATCCGTTTACTGATGTTTCTTTTTTAAATTTTATCAAATCTTTTTTGTTTTGTTTTACTTGAAACAACAACAAAGTGTTTGGTCATTTTAAGTACTTTTATCAGTTTTTTATTTTCATGACATTTTGTGGAAGCAACAAAAAGAAATCTGCTGTAGCACCGTTTGCCATCCAAGCATTCATCAGTCTCCACTTAGTGCAAGAACTGAAGGTCAGCTTTGTGAAATAAGAAGCGGTCAACTTCAAAATTTAATTTCTACCTCCTCATTTCCAGGCTGCGACACAGATGTTAATACAACCGGCTTGTTTTATTTTATTTTTTATTTTTCTCACTGCACACTGCTGACATCTAACCAGCACCCGCAGTAACACGTCGTGATTCAAGTCTGTCCACTGAATTAGTGAGAGATCATTAATCATCKGTGGCCTGAGTCAAAACAGAGAATGAACTGAACAGATCAGAGGGTGASGGAAAAAAATGTAGGAGACGAAGTGAGGGGAATCATGTCAGCCTGCAGATTGAGACACAAGCTGTCGCCCACAGTCAGACTCTTCAGTTGTTGTCAGACGATCTGAGTGAAGTTGTCCTTTGAGTGTCAGCTTGTGATTTCAGCTCTTTGTGGACAGTTTTGTCTGATGCTAGTTTTATTTTGAGTATGATGTTTTATAACCTAATCAGAGTGCAGTGTCTTTTACAGAACAACATGGATAATGTAGCAGCATCATTACTAACAAAGTTTACACTGATGTGTCTGATGTAGGCGACTCTCTGCTACTACCACACCAATTTTTAACCCAATATTTATAACACTGACTGAGTTGCAGTTCTGCTAATGCTAACTAGCTGTGGCAGCCATCTTGAAWTACATTATTTAGATGTAGGTTACATCCACTGATTATGTTCTGAGAAATTCATTGAAATCTGTTGAACTTATTTTTGCCCTTTCGCCATCAGCTGTGAGCAATGATATCAGGCTAAATAACTATTATATGTCATTTTTAATGTAATGCTAAAAAGCAAAGATAACCAATCAGATGCTTGAATTTATTAAATTCAAATCCTGATTTACTGTTATTTTTATTTCAATTATTTTATTTTATTTTTTGTCATTTGTGATCAAGATCAGGAGGTTTTATCTTCTGGATGCACTAATGTTTATATAATTTTTCCATTACTCCAATCAATGTTGCCTTACATTTAAAGTTTTTTTTTCTCAAGTATGAGAGGTAAAAAAAAACTTCTCCTCTGTCTTCTTCCCTGCAAGTTAGCTGCAGGTWAAACACATTTTTATTTTGGCAGCAGCAGCAGCATCTCTGCTTTCATAAAGTGATTACTCTCATTCACAAACATCCACCTCTGAGCAGAGACTCCAGGAGAGCAGATCAGTCAGGAGTTTTCTTTTTTCTTTTTTTTTCTCCTTAGGATAAACTCAGTTTCCCATCAGAGTCTATCCAATTATACATCCCTGCCAGCCTCATTCAGAACGAGGTCACCTTAGCTCTTATCTCTTCCTCATCGACTGGGACTGAAAGCAGAATTTGATTGGTTGATAGTGTTTAAAGTGGTTGGTGGTAGTGATGCTTTTAGGGGAGGGGTTGGGAGAGGGGATGTAGGACCAGACGAGCAAAACAGCTGGAGCGTGAAAGCCAAAAAAAGGAGGTAGATGGTCTTTTGAGGGATTATTTGCTCAATGTTCTTGTTTAGTTGTTTTTTGTGTCGGTACAATTGCGTGTTTGGATTTACAAAGGGAACAAGAGAAAGATGAATCATAAGCTGTGCTCATAAAGCAAACACATACCAATAGTTGTATTTATGCATCCATGTGCCAATACCCATAATGGGCTAATAAAAGTATCATCCAAATTAAAAGCACATCATACACAGGTACATTCTGAACAGGGCTCCCAAAGCATCTATCTGTATTCTATGTTAATGATCAGTAGCTGCTCATGTGGYATTCAGTGAAAATGATTTTGACACCCCTGCTCTAGGATGAAAGGAAAGGTTAGGGTGTCCAGGGACAACCCATGCATCACAGCTCAAGTATGGTGTGAGTAGCTGCCACATGGTCACACACTTTACAGTAAAAAATAAAAATAAACAGATAGCAGTTCAGTAGCTACTTACTATGTTTGCAGTTTCAGTAGCCATGGTGATGGCGAGAGCACTTCGTTCAATACCACTATTTTAACAATTTTTTTTAATTTAAACCTTCACCTAACGAGTTCAGTGTCCTGCCCAAGAATACTTCAACACATTTCTGGGGAGGCTGGAGTTCAACCTTCAGTCCTTCAATAGAAAGACGACCCCCCATGTCACTGGACTAAAGCTACCCCTCTACTGTGGCCTAAATCTTTGTCTTCTCTAACCATAAAACATTTATCCAGATAGCAACATAGAATTTGGCTTRTTCTCGAGGTTGGCTGYAAATTTCACTGAAACTATGAAGCTTGAAGGCTTTTTTTTGGCACCCTTTAAGTCCATGACAATGTAAAAGATACTTCACTGTGCTCAGCCTGTGTCAAACTCATTTTCACACATGGCCACACGAGCATCGTAGTTGCCCTCAAAGGGCCACTTGTAATTAATTTTCACGTTTTGTGTTTAACTTCTATAAAACATGAAATGTGTTCTTCATCTAATTGCTAGGAATGAGCACTGCTAATAAACGGTAACTGAGCTCTACTTCGTATTTCCTGCATATAAACAGTTTTAATATGTCCTCTTATATACACTGGTGTACGGCT
>NW_013952528.1:1042200-1049565 GCF_001266775.1 Austrofundulus limnaeus | reverse complement strand
TGTCAATATAATAACGTTAATATGAGCTCACTTTATGCTATGTCATACTTCTTCAAAAATCCAGTCTTTAACAATCTCTTAAACATGTACAATGATTTGGCATTTTTAACATCATTTCGTAAGTCGTTCCACAATTTGACTCCTTGAATAGAGGTACATCGTTCTTTCAAACTGGTTCTGAATTTGGGTTTCTTAAAAATCTGTATCCCCTTAAGATTATAACAGCTCTCTCTCTTTGCAAAGAGTTTTTGAATGTTTGAGGGTAATATATTTCGGTGTGCCTTATACATAACTAACAAAATATTATAATCAACTAAATCATAGAATTTCAATAACCTCAATTTACAAAACAATATGTGGGATGGATATTTGCTATGTTTTCGGGTGATAACTCTTATAGCCCTTTTTTGCAAAACAAAAATAGATTTTGTGCTGGTATGACATGCCTTTCCCCATACCTCAACACAATAAACCAAATGTGGAACAATTAGGGCATTGTACAACATATACATTGCATGATCATTCAGAAAATCCCTTACTTTATAAAGCAATGCAATTGATTTAGCTATTTTTGTTCTTAAATAATTCAAATAATATGTCCTCTTATATACACTGGTGTACGGCTGACTAAATGTGAAATAAATTATACAGAAATATTATTAAAAGTAAAAGTATGAGAGTTTTACTCACTAAGTTGTGTTAAGAACGGTTCAGCTAAATTAATAAAAGCCCAAAATAAAATGACTTTTAAGCCCATGAGTGGATGTAAACTTCTGATTGCAGTATGCTGAGTACTTCATTGTGTTAGTTTGCTTYAAGGCTGATGCCAACTGTAGAAAAACTCCTGTTGTGGGAAAACCTTGYCTCTTACCTTGATTCCTGATAACACAGAACAGATGAATGTCCACATAATTGTACAAAAAATGAGGACCAATGATCCACCCGAAATGAGCCTCTGCAGCCTGTCCTGTTCACTGTAAATCACTTCTGATTCAATCAGCAGGTACAATGTAAATAACCACATCGTACTGATAAGAGCTGGTGTTGGGTGTGCARGCTGCTCCAGTCAGTCAGTCTGTCTGTCAGTTGTGTGCAGTGGTAAACGGGGAGCAAATGAGGGACAAACTATCTCTCTGATGAGCCTCCGAGTAAGGTTTACTTACCAAACCAATTTAACAGATGAGCTTCATTTCAGTCTGCTGGTTTTAAGCAGGCAGTTCTACTTTTGCCTGAGAGCTTTTGGCATCTTATTATTTGCTTTTTCTTGCATGCTATTAAGACATATCAGAAGAATAAAAAAATAATCCAAAYTTGGTTCTCCAGAGTGTAAAATTATTCAATCCTGCAGCCCTCAATTTTAAATTTAAAAGGTGTGCATTGTGTGTCTTCAGAACATCCCTTATGCAAAATATTTTATTTTCCAAGAAACTTTTATTGTGCCTCTTGCTCTTGTAAATCTAATGAAATATCTTGCATTCTTAATCAACCTTAGTACCACATGTGACATAGCATAAAAACTACATGAGGCCATCAAGCCTAATGGGCTTCAAGAAAAAAAAAACTGTCACACCAAAATGTTTCTGTAATGCATTAGAGCTGGGAAATATAGAAATAACCCACCTTAAAGCAAGGTAATCATCATTTTCACACTGGTGTAACATTGTTTTTTATGGCACCAGCCGCTCTGATTACCACTTTGCACGAGTCTGCTTGTGTAAAAACATGATAAGGTCATTGGGCAAGAGGTCATCATAACCCTTTCATGTGAAACCAGTGGCCCAGGAAATTACACACGCTGACTCTGAAAGGCTCGACCCAGCAAATATACAGCGCCTTGCTCACTTCGTGTCATTTTGGCTGGTGCATTTCTGCACCTGAACTATTGAAACTTTTTAATAAGGTATATTTTGAAGGGGTGTGACAAAGAACCAAAACTTTGCTTTTCCATAGTCTAGAATCTATTGTGAAATAAAGTTTTGCAGAGGTGTAAGTGTTCAGATGCAATCCAGTGAAATCAGCCTCTGACTTACAGCCAGCAAAACTCTCACACCGTTTGTTGGATCTGAATGGTTCGTACCAACAGACCCACAATCCAKTACTTGTGGACCACCCCAGCRTASCTYGTGGRACWTGGTCAAATGCTCTCTYTAAGTCCACAAAACACATGTAGAGTTGTAAGGTGAACTCCCATTTCCATTCCTCCAGGCAGGGGCAAGGAGCTGGTCCAGAGYTTTWCAGCCAGAATGGAACTCATTGTTGTCTTCTGTCCATACAAGAACCATGAATCGGTCTTTGTTTGTGCTGTCACCGAGGACCAATCTGCCTAAAGGACCTATTATACTCGATCCAAAGCCAGGCAGTTGACAYGTGGTCATGTGGTTGTTCARTGTTTGTTTTTACACACACCTTTTATAGCCCCTGAGRCACACCGCATCGAGCTCCTGGGAAACCCCTCCTGCTGTGGTACATGTCACTGCACATGGTTTATTCCCGTTAGCAAAAACGAAACAAGACAAAAACCAACCAAAACAAAAAAACATATTTGCCGTTAAAAATCKGTCCCAGTTAAAGAGCCACAGTTTTTGTCAGATGGACYCCTCCGTGCACAATGTTTGTTTTACTATCTGTGTTTTTGACCGTTTGACTATCTTTATAAATGTCTGCTTCCAGGTACAACMGTGGGATTCTGGAAGTGAGTAATTAAAGCAAAATGTAGCGTTTCAGCACTTTCAGCATAAGCAAACACGCCCACAAACCTCTGCCCAATCACATGATTATTTCTTACTTGGAGCAGGGAGTGAAAAGTTCTCAYGGTGAGCCGTGACAAAAAGGGGTGGAAGAGTCGAAGCTGCACATAAAATGACAATTTTCATCACACACTTGCAACAATGAGAGTGGATTTCGGCAGCTTGGAGTGAACATGTGGAGGCCTTTAGAAGAAACTACATGGGGCAATTCTAAACAAATACTGCCACCATGCAAGCTATTAAAGCTTAGACGATGGATGAATTGACATCTTGTTTTGTTTTATGGTTATCCTTGACCAAATCCTTTGTCGTTCCTTCTCCTTATGCTTTCACCCGATAGCCAACATTTTATATCACAAGAGAGTTGGCATTCTCCAATTCTTTTTGAAGTTTGGCTCTTCAAATGGAGTAAAGAACTTCAAAATTGTTACTATTTTTAATTTTGAAAATATTTCATTGTCACAGCAAAAACTGTAATGTGTRGTTTGATGGTTTCCGATGCAATACGTTATTCTTCAAGCAACAAAATCTTTAAATTTCAGAGGCACAAAACCACTGCAATGTTCAGTTTGATATTATTGTATTTAGTTGTAAATGTTGTCTAACAAGAATGAGCAACTGTAAAATTTGAGTCATGTTTTTAGGCTAAAAATATTTTTGGCAACAATCTTTGAGTGATTTAGTTTGGTTTATTCTGATGTATTACACATTTGTTAATATATTGTGGTTGACCTTGCTTAACAAGCATTAACAAAACCCCAAAACAAACAAACATTGTTTGCCAAAGTCTGCTGCAAGCTCAAACACAACAACAGATTATAAATGAGCTTATAATGGAAGTGCTCAGCTGATAAGCTCAGCAGGATGCAAGAAACACTGAAAAACAGTCCCACCTGGGTAGAATATATTTATTCCTTCCAGTCACCGCTTCATACAAGCGTCTTATTTGAATCAGCTTTCAGACATCCACAAATCTCTTTTAAATCAAGGTTTTTGCACTAGTTTTTTCTACTACGTTCAAAACTGCGAAGCCTTTGTGATTCGCAAGGAAAAAAACGTGAAAAACCCAGAAAAATATTCCAAGCTATGGACTGTCACAAACGTCAGTCATCAAGTAGTAGCCAAAAGTCACAGGCCAGTGAAACTACTTTTAGATATCTTTTTATCCCCGCAAAAACGTGGTGATTGGGTTGAATAAAACAAACCTATTTTCAGAAAGACCAYTAGCACAAGATGGAGCAACTTTACCAAATGATTCCATCGTCACAACTTGTGGGAAACATTTATCAGTCATCCTTTATGCAGAAATATCAAGGATCTGTAAAGTGGGAGGCTGCAGTTCATTTTATCTCCGCAGGTAAACGGAAACTTTGACTTTCAGACTAAATTATCGCTGAATYGCTTACAATTTTTTTTCAGAGACAATAAGAAAGGGGCCTCCCACATGATTTTCCTTCCCAGACGTTTTATTTGAGAGGAAGCAGAAGATGACTCACAGCTTATGAAATGGGGGGGAAGAAAAAAAAAACTTTGAAGAAACTTTTCTGACTTCAATTAAACAGCAACTTCTCTTTCCCATGACATTGTCTTAGGAGCGACTCTCCTCTTGAGGCACATTAGACTTACACTAGATGTGCACTTTACACAACAAGAGCAACGAGGGGGAGGGGGAGGTGGGGTTGTGTGGGAGAGGAATCATGTGAGGAAGCTCAGCAGTGAGTATCAGCATTTTGAACACTGTCACATCACTCGGAGCACGGAGCTGCGAGCTTAAAAGGCTATTTAAGTTTATGGAAGCACAGGAGACACAGTCTGGATAACAGGGCCTCTTTGAAGCATCTGTGGCTGACAGCAGTCACAAACCTGGCTCTAATAACTCAAATTATTTGGAGAAGAATGCCTCCACCACCAGCAGCAGCACAACCACTCTCAACTCAAACCTAATTTATTYTCTTTGTTTGACCTAAAACAGTACCAGGTGCTCCATGCTTTGAAACACAGAAAGTCAGTAAAGACCCGCGCTGCAGAAGAAGTCTGTCGGCTTTCATCTCTGTAGTTGTTCCTTTCTGAGTCTTCAGAGGCTGACCTAATTTCCAGGAGTGTGAATGCTCTGAGTTTTTAATCACCTGTTCACACAAGGCAAGAGAAGCATCCCGTTAATTGACAGGATTTACACAAAGTGCGGGAGCTTTATCTGCAGCAACAACTCCGTTAGGGAGGCGTCTGATCATCCCGAAGAATAATCCCTCAGCAGGACAAGCACAGAAAACCAGTTTTAGCCCACACCAGTACGCTGTATTTCCCAAACAATTTATTTCTTTGTAATCACAGAATCATTTCTAAAAATGGTTTTATCTGCATGTAAACACAAAGAAGCACACARATATCCGTAGTAGCTCTTTCAGGCCTGTATGTGGCACTATAATGCTGCCATGAATAAACACAAACAGGAAACAAGGAGTGGATCATGCACCTAAAGCACTGTAAAACTGTAAATACAACAAGAGGATGGTGTCATGAATAATGTATTTTTTTTGGTTATGTATATCATGTTTTCCCTTTTGGGTTCTTGTTTTTTTATCAGTTATCTCTGACATTTGTTTCTTTAAATTCAGATGTTGATCAGTGTTTTGTTTCTCCCGAGTTCCTTCTCATTCATCCTCAGTCAGTCAGCTTTCTGTGTTTTGTCTCAGTCAGCTACTCTCACCTGTTCCCAGTCTCCTGTCAGCTCAGYTGTCTCCTATAATCCCTTACCTCTATATTCCCTTTCTTTCCACCGTCACATCACTTGTGCATTATGCCTTCCATGGTTTGTGCACAAAAACTCAATAAAAATAATTTGTGAACTTTTGCATTTATTATTATTTTATTAAATTAAGAGTGTGGGTTTTTGCCTTGTGAGCATATGTCAGGGACTCACCATCCATAGCCGTTCAGTGTCCAGTTCCAGAACCAGAGTTTTTGTTGTAAACGGTTTGTAAGCAGTCTGCTGCCTCATCGGCTCATTCATTTTTTTGTTAATAAATTCTTCTTCTTTACTTTGTTGTCTTCCTGAGTCTTATCTGCACTTCTGGGTTCAAAACCACTTATGACCATGATGGAGATAGCAAGACCCAAATCCCTTGTGTGGACTGATGACGGAGTCAAAGTTTTATTTAGTTCCTCCTTAAACTACAAGATCACAAAAGTGTTGGGAGTTATGTCAGACCAAATATCCGGACAAAATGGACACTTTTCTAGAACAGTATCTGGGAAAGGACAGCTGGAGGGAAGGCTAAATGTCATCCAAAAACATATGTATWGTTGTTCTAATGTGCTCAGAGTCGAAGGCTTGTAAAGCTGTGGCGTCTTCATTAAAAAAAAGTCTGCATTTAGGCAGACTGAATGAAAATTCAAGGGTGGCGTTTCAATATGCTTTCAAAAATAACAATATGAGCTCCGAAAACACATTTTTTTATGTAAACAATCCCATTGGTTTTTTTTTATTCCACTAATGCACTTCCAGTAATCCAAAAAGCTTCAGCTTTGAAGAGCATCATCACAACTTCCTGACAAAAGAACTGAAAGTTTTTCCTTCTATTCTCATATCTCATTTTCTTGGTTTCTGCACATCACTTTGTCTATGAGTGAAGCTCCAAAGTGACTGTGTTTATATGAGCAAAGGTGAAGATAAATTTTACTCTTGCTTTCATAAACACACCGGTGTCTTTGAACCTGCGAGTCTCACGAGCTGTCGCCAGATTTAGACACCAAAAGTCAACATTAGCATTTCAAAGCCTTATCTATTTTCATTAACTCACTCCTGGAGAAGATTTCCCAAAGTGTCCTGCAGCCTGAGGCGGTATCAGACATTTACTGACTCCGGGGTGGGTGATCTTTCCAAAGGTTTGATGCATCACAGATCTAATTTCATTCACCTCCTTAATTAAAGATAATATTTTCTAGGACTGTTAATGCAGAAGTATGGAAACTGAACTCTGACGTAGCTGCAAAACTTGCATTAATTTAGATACATCTATCCCTTTATATGTTGTAGGTGTTTTTAAAAGATATACTGTATAATTGTTGCAATGTTAAAGGTGATCATAATGTCAACACACACACACAAAAAAAAAACACAGATAAGAACATTATCAAATTAGAATGAGTTGTAAGAACTGTGAAAACTAGTTCCTGTTGTCCCAAAACACCCATTCTTGAGACAACAGTGAAAACACATATTTGGGAGACATTTTAGGCAACAAACAAATCTTTCAGTTGTTTTGGCTTAAAAACATCTCAATATTTACTTTATTTAGAAAAAGAACACTTTTCTTCACTTTAAGGTAAAAACAAAATTCGCACAAATTATTTTTTAAACCCATGAGTAATACTGTATTGCCTTAAAGTTTAAATTTGTGAGCAACGTTCGGGACCAGCTGCCAGTGACCATGTCTATATTTATCWATGAAACTAGACAAAAGCTTTAGAGAAAACTCTAAAAACCTGCAGAGGATAAAGACGTCTGACAATGTGACTCATCATATCAATCTGAGGATTAAATACAGCGGGTAAAATAAGTATTGAACAAGTCAACAGTTTTCTCAGTAAATATATTACTAGAGGTGCTAATGACATG
>NW_013952528.1:1028040-1040855 GCF_001266775.1 Austrofundulus limnaeus | reverse complement strand
CATGTCATTAGCACCTCTAGTAATATATTTACTGAGAAAAATGTTGACGTGTTCAATTCTTTTTTTACCCGCTGTAACTAGTGTGGTAAAATACAGGCAGCTGCATTGCAATGATTGGATTTAGAAAAACATACAATGAATAAATATCTTTTMAATGGGTCAAATGTTCAAAATATAACCCTTTAACTTTTCTGAGTAGAAACAACAACTTACAATGAAGTTGAGCAGAGAATTCTTCAATTTTTGCTATTTTCCCTGCCGAGTCCRCCTAAGCTACTTTTATTAGCTGGGAAATCCCAATTTCCAAATACAGTCTGAAGTTTCCTCTTAAACAAGATCCACACTTTGTATTTTCCAGGGATATTAAGCAGGGTTTTTGAGTTGACACTTAATAAACACAGCCCGAATGCACGCCAACAATGACATTCCCCTGTCCCTTTGCATTTGCCCCAATCGCGTCATTGTGCGTGGTTTTGTACCTCCAAAATTTTGTGAAACCGCTCGCCATTCAAATAGTTTGTTTGTCCATCAAACCTTTGTTATACTTTTTACATTTCACAAATTATAAAGTGTACGGCCATGCATCCTTCCAGAGAACAGCACCAGCCAAGTATTAACACCTACACTGCATGTTCAGGTCAAAACTGTGACGATAACTKAGCCGTTAGCAAGACAAATTAAACCACATCTCTGAAACTGTTCCTGGTATCAAAATGATGAATCAAAAGGAAGCTGAAAATYTGTTTATTTTACTTTGACCAAATCTGATTCTAAACTTGATTTGACGTCATGGGTCATATTTACGCTTAGATTTGTTGAGTAAAAGATGTGTTTCTTTAGAATTACTGCWAGTGTTTTGTTTATGAGTGTGGACCTACATTTCAGATTTGCATATCAACCATCTGGAAAAATACTACAGTAGTTAAATGTTTTCAAACTGCTCCGTTTGACATAATCCTGATTAACAATATCATATGTTTGATTTTATACTTTGTGAAGGGTACCTTTAAAGGGTGTGTATATAAAAAAAGCCCCGAGCAGCTTTAGAATGGACAGTTTTTTCCCACCTTGCAGCGCAGTCAGAGCAGAGCGGAGCCGCCGGAGCGCAGCGGTCCTGCTGTCCGCTCCGAGCTGCGCACATCCCTGCCTGCTCCGCGTCTTTTCTGCAGCTCATTTTCATCTGTTTTCATACAACGGTTTGGACCGAGACAGGGCGCTTCAGCGGCTCTCCGAGGGAGTGGGAGGAGTGGAGAGAAGACACACCGAAGCAGCTCCACCGCCGCCCACTGAACGAGCCAAAGCGCACCGACAGCTCCACGAGCCTCCATCACCTCTGCTGCTGCTGCTGCTGCTGCTGCTGCTGCTGCTGCTGACACACCGAGGAGCTGACAACAAGGTGAGGCTGTTTCCCCTCATTTCATCTCATCCCCAGAGTAGAGTGACTGAAGAACACAGTGGAAACAAGTTATATCAGAGGGTTGTTTTGTTTTTGCATTTTGATTTTATATTTAAAAAAAAAAAGAGGCAGGATTGTGACTTTTGTTTGAGCTCAAACACAATAATACTGTAGCATATCTGCTTTTTAAATCTGGATTTTTGTTCCACCCATGATTTTCCATTATCAACACTTTGCCTCGCTCTGGTGTCTGGTTTCTTCTTCTTCAACCAGTTTGGTTTTAAATTCAGGCTCTTCTTCAAGTTGGAGATGTCATTAAAACCTAAAGAGCCTCCGCTCTGTCTCGGCTATGTTTTTAAAGATAAGAGTTGAAGTTGTGCCACAGGCCATCTCTGCTCCTCCTGATGCATATCTCAGGAGATTAAAGCCTGATCTATTAAAGCAGTTTGCCTGGAATGTAAATTTATCCTGCAGTCTCTTCTTCCTGAATGTGAAAAACCTTGTTTTTTTTTTTCTTTTTCATTTCGACTCCATCCAGCACTTATAAACTGACTTTAATTCTCAGCCAGTGTAACTGGTTGCAGGATTAGTGTGTTCTTGGAGTTCGAGCTACTTTGATTGCTTGTACTACAAGCAGTAAACCGTCGCTGCTTTGGGAGCACTTTTCCTGTTTGTGAAGCTGGAGCGACCGCCTGGATTTCTTTTGTGTCTCCAGGTGGAGCTGACAGTCAGCAGGTCACTGCCTCAGATGAAATGCTTTCAGGTTTTGTTGTGTTGTTTCGAAACACACCGACTTATTTGAAGATTGTGGTCGCGCTCGGGTCAACTGGCTTCAGTTCTGCTGGCAGAGATTCAGTTTCTGCTCAAACTGTTCTTCCTCCTCCCCGCTGCATAGATTTACAACAATCAAATCAAAATAAATGTAAAATGCAAAATATTTGAATTTAAAAAATGAAGTAGTAGAAAGGGCATTTAAATGAGCTGTCATAAAATTTGCTAATTTATTGTGTTTTTTATATTGAACAACAACATTCAACAGATACACTGTTTAGCAGCTTAATTAGTGAGTTAAAAACATTGAGATTAAAAGTCTAGATAAATTATTTCACAATATGATTGCTGCGAGTAGTTGTCAAAATGGGTGTCATCATTTACGCAAAATTGTCAGCTTCCATTTTTTTTTAGTTGACGCATTATCTTTATGAATTTGATTGTAATTTCTTAACACTGTTTTCCCCCATGTGGGTGTACGTGCTGTGAATCATCCCCTTTATTAAAAAAAAAAAAACACTGAGATCAAGATCTCTTTTCCAAGGGTGGCCTGGCTAAAAGGTCAGTAGCAAGTTTAAAGTGCATGGACATGGCACAATAATGATTTTTATTTATTTTTTTGAACAATGGTTAAAAAAGCACAAGTAGCTGTTAACAACGCAGACAACCTTTAAAATACAGGCAACAGGTAAAACAGACAATCGTTTAAAGACTAACAAAACGCTCMAAAAGTAAGAAAGCCTGACAGTTTCAGATCAACCTACAGGGAGTTCTGTGCTGAAACATCAGCAAAGCTAAAATCTCTTCTCACTAATTCTGTTCTGACTCAAGAAACTTTTGGATCAGGGGTGTCAAACTCATTTTCACTGAGGGCCATGAGCGTTATGGTGGCTCTCGAAGGGCCACTTCTAATGAACTTTGACGTTTCATGTTTAACTTTGACTAAACAGTGTTTTAACACGTCCTCTTTTAAACACTGATAAGAACTGTGTATGACTGACTAAATGTGAAAAAAATATAGAAATATTAGTAAAAGTAATACTAATAAAGTTTTACTTACTCATGAGTTTCTAGTGAGTAGCTAGTATGCATTATGACAGATTTAGTTTATGGTGGATGCTGACTTTAAAGCAGCTTATCTTACTTAAATCCAACAGCTCAACGGCAGGACAATTGCTATTATCTTTCACCTTTTTCATTTATTTTGTTGCATTGAATCATACGTTTAAAGTTTACCATTGACATAAGAAACAATTTTCATGTTACATAAAAAAAACTTTTTTTGGGGGGGGGGGCATGTTTGACACATGTTTTAGATGAACATCATATTTAGAGCACAAAGCATTATGGCTGTTAGTTTTTTGCAGAAAAGTACATCTTTCAATGTCATATGGAGTTACTCCTCAATCAACTATGGTGGCACCTGGGGTGGCCAATCAGTTTCCAGAGTGCCCCCCCCCACACACACACCCCCACCCCTCTGACTCCACCCCTTTTCAGGACATTCAGCTTTAAAGTCGGTAAGTGAGAGTGCAGTCAGGAGAGGAGAGATGTCCACTATGTCTGACACAAAGTTCTGTTCAGCGTTTTCGTCTGCAYGGTGCTCAGGAGCACATGTGAGGCACTGGTTTAATGACGTCAGCTTGGAGCAGGGCTGGCTCTATACAATTTGGCGGCCGARGCAAGATTTTAGGTGGCGCCCCTTGTGCAGTTTTCTAAATCTCATTGCCAGTTTACAAACATTTACATACCAAACTAAATAGTTTTGTCTTTGATATTATGTTTTATATTTAGAAATGAAATTGTCCAATTAAAATAGCTGACAATATAATTTATTTGAAACAGAATATCAGAAGTCTACCTCATACCTTCCAACATCTGCTGACAGCAACGAGGAACACCTGTTGATGTTAACGAGCAGCTGTGGACTGAAGCAGTTCTAGGAGGGGTCGAGGGGTATGATGGGTATGGGTACTCCTCTGGAAAAYTTTGTAAAAGATCTACTCAAAACTTTGCATTTTCCAGCCATTTGAGAACAACTTACCTTCATAAGCACATTCTGAATGCTAATCACATGTTAAGCTAACTGCTAATGCTAACTGTTGCAAAACCTATATCTCAGCTTGTGTTAGACATTGAAAACTTGAAATTAGTACAGCCGTAGACAACAACGTTCTTTAACAAAGTCTAAATGCTAAAAAATAATTCAAGATGGCCGCCTGAGCTAAGTTGAAATGGCAACAACTTGGCCATTAGGACATATTGGACTAAGGTTTGGAGGGGTGGTAGCTGAGAACGATCCCCATTCACATACTAAATCCAAACTGAAAAGCCAAAATGACTGCCATTTTGAAAATAAAAAGTAAAGTTGACTGTAACTCAGCCATTTTTTGACATATTATGCTAACATTTGGTGTGGTGGTAGCCAAGAACGATCCTCATCATATTTTGAATCCAGATCAAAAATCCAAGTTGGTTGCTATAGCTAAAAACTAAAATTGACCATAACTTGGCCAATTTTACCCATATTGACCTGAAATTTGGCATGTTGTTAGCCAAGAGAAACCTCTAAAAATAATCCTGGAGTAAGAGGCAAGCCCTTTCATAGTTTCTYCWKGAACTATTCTAGTTCAACTATACTCTGATAAAAAGTTGGGAAAAAAGTTTTTTTTTTTTTTCATTTTTCATCTGTTCTTCCATCTAGATGAACGGCACTTTGTCACAGGTCAGCCCTGGCTTGGAGTTTTCGATGTGTAGATTGTATTGTTTACTTTAACCTTGTGGATCAACCCTTTAACACAGCTGAGATGGTGGGTGGGCTGAAGCAGAAGCAACATGAGTCACCCACCCTATGTGTTTTTGTGTCAGTGGGAGGTTCTTTTGCATCATTTTTTTTAATGAAAATCATTTTTCCTCMAGTGATGTTAATTTGCATCCCTTTAATCCCATTTAAGATGGTGATCCAGGGTTCACTACATAGAACATTGCTGGAACTTTTGCAACTGCTGCTGTAGCTTTTAYGCTGCCAACGACACATCATCACCTTTTGCACACATGATTAGTTCAACTTTAGGTTCTGGCAATGGTGCATTCTGCAAAATGTTGCCTGCAGACAGTTTCTGGTCAAATATACATACAGAAGCTCCAGTATCTACAGTTAACTCTAGCACCTGGGATTTTCCTTGTGTTGCTTCATTATTCAGTTTGCATGTGATTTTATCACATGCTGCAGCCATCAGCTTAATATCATTCACACATAAAACTGCTAACTCAGGAACCTCTTCTCTCACTACAGTCACAAGTGATTTGCCGAACTTGGCAAAATGTGCCTTTTTCTTGCAGTTGTCGTGCTTTACGTTAGCAGCAGGTCACATTTGATAAATAGAAAGTGTTTATGTAATCCACATCTGATCAGTTATCTTGATTTTTATGACTTGCCTGTTTGTATTGAGCATGTGGTGGAGGTTCATGTTTGACCTGTTGCAGCTCCTTCCCTTCAAAAACTAGCATGTATGGCCTTATCGGCATGATTGAGACTGGATTTAGATGCCCAGTTAGCAATGTAAGACTTAAATGATAGATCACCATCAATAAAATGTCCAATGTACTGTACGTTAATTCCTGTCAACTCTGTCTGGGCTACAGTTTTAAAGTGTCATGATGAAAAAGCAGGGTCCACAGCTGTGACAGCATTGAAACAGCCTGATTCAAAAAGTTTTCAAAGCCTTAAGGCAGGAGTGTCCAATCCAGGCGCTGTAAGGCTACTATCCTGCAGGTTTTAGAGGTTCCTCTCCTACATAACACCTGATGTGAATGAATAGATGAATAACAGGCTTCTGCAGAACTTGAAGAGGTAATTCTATGATTGAATCAGATGTGTTTGGAGCAGGGAAACAAGTAAAACATGCAAAAGGACCAGGAAAATACAAACTGGCTTAAGGGGTTTAAAGAATAAGAGTACTTCAAGTTGAAAGGTTGTGTCTGCTGACATCACTGCCCCGCGCCGAAGGCTGTCCCACTTTGTTGGCTGCTTCTCATGCAGCCAACGAATGCAGCCCATAGAATCCCTAAAATGAAGGCTGCATCTGAAGCCGGGTTCACACCAAACGCGTTTTGAGCAGCAAAAATTAAAAAAAAATTTGCGGTTGTAATTCTGATACTTTTATCATTTGTATGGACATGTTTTTAAATATTATTTTTTCGTCATAAAAAACACGAAATAAACATGAACCTACAGCGGGTCAATTAGTTCTTCAAATGATACTTTTAAGTTAATTTTATAGTTTTRTGATATTAATAATGCTAATGTATTGATATTTTTCTAGTTTTGATTTACGTTTGCTTGTTTAGCGTCGTCACAGTTGCTAGGTGACAAGACGTACGCCGGGGTAAGGAGGGGAGGCTAGACCGTCCAAATTCACAGCCTCTTTTTTTCCGGTCTTCCCGGTCTACCAAGGACCCGGCCCGCCGAGACCGGGGAGTCTGGGTCCTCCGGAGGACCCGGCCTGTCGTTTTGGACACAGCCTACTTATGGGGTCGCTAGGCATCATGGGTAACTGCCTCTTTGAATAAGAGACCTCGCTCTCACAATAACTCAGATGATGCTGTTTACATCTCTGAGACGAAGGCGAACGTAAATGAAAAATAATTACTAACCATCTCGCCATCTTTGTACATGTCCTGCACTAACRTTGCTTATTTCTCCATCACTGACTTCCTCATATCACAGTTCCTCTTTTTGTAATCTATTGTTCACCTTTTCTAGAACCACAAAGAYTGTGCAAACTCTCTCTGCTTCTCCATCATCATTCTCAAATCAAACATGACATCGGTGGAGCTTTGTCTCACAGTGAAACAGCTGCTCACTGACCATCWTCACGTCTGTTCCTTATCTGCTTCTTTCGTCATAGTATGACTCATCAACTTTACTTCTCTCTGTATACTATAGCGCTGCACAAACCTTAATTTGATGTCTAATGTAAAGTTCAAGTTGAAAATATCAAAAATAATCGGATGTTTAATGTGGGGTGTTGTCCATCAGTWGGTATTTCTAACCTTTCTGATGAGTTCAGACCATCTCTTCATGTCCTCCACACATCATTTCCTCCTTTATTCTCTTTTGTTTTATGAAAGTGCAACTTCATTCTCTCCTTCATTAATTTGTCCTCTCCCAGGATGTCAGTGAGTTTGCGTCTACCTTCCCCCGTGCTTCATTTGYATCTTGGCTTCACACGGCTGCCCAAGTGTTTTCAGGGAGTCAGGTGGCTAATTGGTTCCCATCTGTTGGGAGAAAGCAGGCTTTACTGGATCATGGGTAATTTTTGTCAAGAGAGTGCAGAAAGAGATTTTTTTTTCTAAATTTTCTCCCCAAACTTTAAACAATTATTACGTTGGTTTTATCATTTTCTTGAAGCATTCTTCTCTTTTAATGTTTATTTATACACTTTTCACAAGAAAAGTAGTTGCTATTTTTATTAATGCCCCATAATAAAAAAGGTTTAGGTTCATATTTGCTAATTTTTATAATTTTTTTCCCTCTCTATCTGAGCATTTTCACTGTTGTTTTGAAGTTACGGTCCGTTCTTTCTTCTGTGACAATAGTTTCACAATCCTTATTTGCATCACAAGTTCCTCTTTGTGAAGATAAGGTTGAGAGGAGGAAGTGGTTTCATACACAGGCTCAGTAAACCAAAACAGGAAGCAACAAAAATTCAGACACTAGAATTAGAGACATATAAAAACACGAAAAGGGCTGTAATAGATGATTTGTTTTCCTTAAGYGGAGCTGTGTGGAGTAGCTTATATCAGTCAGTATCTTACCTGGAGTAGAAAGCAGTCAGAGGGCTCAGAGTTTGAAGAATCAGGGAGAAGGCAGAGAAAAAAAAAAGCTAACATTTGCCAGCATGACAGCTTAGTGATCAGTCACTGTTGCCTGACTGCAAGAAGGTTTTTGGTTTGAACCTCGGTGTGGTTGTGGGGTCTTTCTCTGTGGAGTTTGCACGTTCTCTRTGTGCTTGTGTGGGTTTTCTCCAGTTCCATCCCACAGATCAAAAACATGCATGCARTTTACCTTCGGGCCCAGGTATTAATTTGCAATTGCAATCTTAATGAGACTTTCCAGGTTAAATAAAGTTAAATAATCATCGCTGTCAAAAGCTTTATATATGTGTAAATAAACACTCATCACTGAGTACTGTATAAGTTTCCAGTGCCTGATTCAGGTCCTATGAACAAGTTCTTTTCATAGTCATTAATTACGATCTTAAATTGTTTTAAATTATGAAAATTTTCTCCTGAGCTATAACATTTAGTGTGAAGATTAACCAGATTTTCACCATCTGCATTTCACCATTCTTTGTTTTGTTTAGTTGTTTTTTTTGCCAGTGCATGTGTTGATTAGCAAAATATTTAATGAAACATTAAAGTTTAACGAAGGTTCAGAATGTAATCCTTAGATGTACATCTACACTAGGGGTGTAACAATACATCAGTCCAAATTGATGTATCAATTAAATCAAAGGTGTCAAACTCATTTTCACCGAGGGCCACATGAATGTTATGGAGGCTCTCGAAGGGCCAGTTGTAATTAAMCTTGATGTTTCATATTTAACTTTGACTAAACAGTGTTTTAACGTCCTTTTTTAAAAACAGAAAAGAACTAAGTGTACGAATGACTAAATCTGAAATAAATAATAAACAAATAATATTAAAATGAAAACTAATAGAGTTTTACTCACTGATAAATTTCGAGTGAGTAGCTACCATCTTGAATTCTTAACTCTCCCACTTTCTGACAGGGAATTCTCACAGATGATCAACATGCATTATAGGAGATGTAGTTTATGGTTGATGCTGACTTTAAAGCAGTTTATTTTGAGACATTAATACTGTGCTATCAAACTAAATTGCTCAGTTACTTAAAGCCAGCAGCTCAGGGGCAGGACAATTATTATCTTTCACCTTTTAAATTAGTTTATTTTGTTGCATTTAATCGTAAATTTAAAGTTTACCATCAATATAGAAAACAATATTCATATTAAGTAAAAAAAGAAAAAGAAAAAAAAAGTGGCCGGCGGGCAAGATGGGTGTCACCCACATTTGGCCTGCGGGCCTTGAGTTTGACACGTGAATTAAATGATCAATGATTCAGGTACATCAAGGCAAAACAAAAAGATTGGGCCTCTTGCAAGAACCGTTCATACGCACAGATTTGTTCTTAAATTGTGCGTACGAGTGATTTAGGAGAATTTGTATCATTCACCAATTTTTTCGTTTTTTTTTTCAGATACGAACAAAATTCACGAGTGGTCCAGACCTGTCGTATATTTTACGAGCAGTCAGTCTGCTGTTATCCAGACAGATTTTCTTCATTAATAACTTTATATTTCGTTAGTTTGAAGATATTTTGAGTTGAAAATAAATCACACTCCATAATTATGTTGAAAATAGGCCATTCTGTTTGAATTATAATTATAATTTTAAATGTAATAATGTAGACTAACAACATAAAACGGTTAAATTTAATTACATTGGCTATTAATGTTGTTGTATAGCACTACAATATTAATATGAAGTTAATTGAAGTTTGGAGACATTTTAAAATGCCTTTTTTTTTTCAGAAACGCATCCAACACTTACGGCGGGGGGAGTTTGGTGGTGGGGGTGGGTAGCGGTGTGCGACTGCTCCTCCTCTGAATAAATGAAAAAGASTAACACAGTTGTTTACACTTGAATTAAAAATATTTGACCAAAGGAAAACCGGAGTAGGACTAGAGAGAGATGAATATGATTTAGATTTATATTTCTGTGACTGTTTATACGATGCACAGGAGACATGACAATAACAGCACATTTTATTCCTTTAAGCAGCTCCTTTAATTCCACAGCGGACACTGCTAAAAAGGACATATTTTCTTTTCTCGATCTCAGAGAGCAGGACTTCAATCTCTGAACTCGTAAAGTTCTTCTTTTTACTTTTCGCTTTAATTTTCATGAATGGACACTTCCTGATATCTGAGGCAGGAAACATAGCCTTATATGGTGTTTTTGGGGTGGTAATTATGCTAATCTCCTCTCCGCGTGCATGAGAAGCTGGATACGAACAGAAATTCATCATGTTTATGCTCCTCATTTACACACTTTTCCTGAAGATAGAAGAGTTTGTTGAATCTGACGTGGCATGTTCGTACGAACCCTTTGTACGAACAAAAGTAAGAGAAATTTAGGATAAGAATACGAACATGTTCTTGCATGAGGCCCATTGATCCATTTTGCCATGTGCCCAATGTGGATCAATATCTAATTCTCATCTAACACAACCGATTATGYTAGATGGGCATACRATTGACTAAATATTGATTGCAGACTTGTGAATTGAACTGAATCAAAACATTGTATTGTCATCCAAAGAAATCAATGTAATATCGTATCGTGATATCAACTTCACCTATCCATCTATACTCCTCGGTCCTGCCCTGCCCACCTTCACTGGTTCCCTCATTGGTGTTGCCACTTCTCTCATCAGCCCCAGTCTTTAAAACATTTCAGTCTCCAATCCAGAAATCASTGGAGAATTATCAAACTGATAAATCYGACAACATTCTACTGCAGGTAAAATACTCACTGCTTGTAACTACTCCATGCACTCTTACTGTACATGGTATCTCTTCTACTGCTACCTGGAGACAATTTCCTACAGTAGCACATGAAGCTGTTCCCTCTCATCGACCTGTGGAACATTTGGTATCTCCAGAGGAGATAGTGTTTGGATCAAATCCGATCTGGTCCCCTCCATACAGTGCAAAYGTCGAAACGCTGTCAAAATATTATATTTAAACTCATTTCAACTCAGCAAGAGAACCAATTTCAAGCTCTTTTGGAGAGCTATCATACAACTGATGGGGTGCTGCTGCTGACCTTGCTGAAACTGCATATAGTGAGGAGAGCGAGTGAAAGAGAGCGCTACATTACGTGGATAAATTTAATTTGCCATATAAGAAAAAAAAATAAAAAAGAGGAGCAAAGATGTGAAGATGAGGTTTAAAGTGTCAATTGGGGGCTGAAGACAGAAGGAACTCGCTGTGTCAGACCTGCACAAATTGAGATGCTTTCAGCGAATAGCTCCCGTCAGTACAGGAAATATAAGAAGTTGTCGTTTTGACTCTCCTCATACCAAGGATTTGTGCAGCTATTAGGTGATAGTGCTGTGTTTCTCTTTCCTCCTTCCTCAGTTTCCATTTAGCCCCCTCTAATCTTAAATGACCTGTGTGCATATTTATAGATTCATCCATCCAACCACCATGACACAATTTAATGCTTTTGTTTTTGATGAATGCAGGAAACCTGTGACACGGAATTCTGAAGAAAAATCCAATCTAAATGAATCATCGTCTCTGCCGGTGTTCCCGTTGTTTCGTGTGCATCTCTGTTGATGATGGATGCCGTTATTTCCGCTTGCTGGATGGATTGTAAACAGTGACAAATGGCGAGGGCTAATCCGTCGTCTATTGTCACAGAAAAAATCATTTACCTTTTCTTCACAATCCATTAAGTGGAGGTGGGGGGAAACAAAAGTTGGACGTGCAGAGGTGGTGTTTGCTCTGATAACTGCGGACTTTATTCTAGATGGGATTTGTGTTCCTGCTAACAAATCTTAGGTTTAGTTTGCTAATTTTGTTTTGTTAGACATGCCTTTTGGTCTAAGAAGAATCAAAGGTTTGTGAGAATCTATGGCTGTCCTTTTTAAATCAATGATAAAYGATTCAATAAAAATCACAGATGATGCCCCTATTTAACATCATGAGTGGTTAAATAACCCATCAATAAATGTGTCATGGTGTTCTTTGACTGAACAAAGACTTTTCTGTGATATATATATATATATATATATATATAGTCTCAACCTAGATATGATTGATGAACAGAATCATTAATGGTTGATTGAAGGATGTGTGTCATTTAACACCAGGATTAGCATCATGATCCGTCTCGATCGGGGGGTCAGGATTTATGTCCAAGGTAGACTTGTAGAGTGATTGATGTTGGGTATTTTGGATGAATGAGCCCATCTAACATGAAGGTCCGCAGCACACAATTCTCTCATGTGAGATAATGGATGTACTGACAGAACCCCACAACACCCCCCCTGAGAGTCGTACACTAACCAACACATCTGCACTCCTCACCTTTCGACCGCTGATGAACAGCAATCATAAAACGAAGCATTCTCCGGATTTACACACAGCTTGGCCTCAGGTGTAACACATTTCAGCATATAGATTCAACCCGAACATTATCCAGGCACCTGAGCAATTTCTCTTGTATACAAACATCTGGGGCTTTCTGCTTTGTCTCGCACATGCTTTGGTTATTTATCAGAAACCTCACACAGTTAGTGGCAGCTGCTCCTCGTGAAGGCATCACTAGAAAACAGCACCTTGTCTGGAAGGGTATCATGGTGTTTTGGATGCAACTTGGTGCATTACTGTGTCACCCTGTGGTTCTGTTAGCAGCCTTTTCTTACCAGTTGGTGGTTGGGGGAAAACAGCCAAATCCAAACATAGGATCATGCAAGAACCCTTCGTACGAACAGATTTGTTCTTAAGTTGTGCGTACGAGTGATTTAGGAGAATTTGTGGCATTCACCAAT
>NW_013952528.1:1018509-1027389 GCF_001266775.1 Austrofundulus limnaeus | reverse complement strand
GAGCAGGACTACAGAGAGGAATAAATATGATTTAGATTTTTATTTCTATGACAGGAGACACGACATTAACAGCAGTCGTCATTTCATTCCTCTGCTTTAAAGCAGATCCTTTAAATCTACAGCTGACGCTGCTAAAAATGACTTTTTTTTGTGGATCTCCGAAAGCCGAACTTCAATCTCCGAACTAGTTCTTCTTTTTTACTTAGCATGTCACTTATGAATGGACACTTCCTGKTATGTGTGGCAGGAAACATATATCCTTATATGGTGTTTTTGGGGCGGTAATTATGTAAATCACCTTTCCCCATGCTTGAGCACCTGATATGCATTCATCTTTTTACGCTGCTCATTTATGCACTTTTCCTGAAGATAGAAGAGTTTGTTGAATCTGACGTGGCATGTTCGTACGAACCCTTTGTACAAACAAAAGTAAGAGAAATTTAGGATAAGAATACTAACAGGTTCTTGCATGAGGCCCATTGACTCTTAATTTGTAAAATTCATACCCTTGAATAACTTTAAAAAATTTCAAAAATCACTAAAGGAATATCTTAAAAATATTAAAGAAAACCCTGATTATAAAATAAACAATGATAAAAATTTATCTTAAGCTTAGTCCTAAATGTGAACAAGATGTAAGCTTCATGGTCAAAAGAAAACCTGTCTGTGGTCTCGTAATCGATTGCAGACCAACTTGGTCTCTGTTTAAATAACCGTTTATTTAAAATAAAGGTCACTGGGACAGATTTCACATGAACTGCTGATAATGTTTTGAGCTCTGTTTAAGCTATAAAATCCCCCCTAAATTTCAGTACGTCCTCTGGGTGAGATTTTCTTCTTTGAAACGTTTAGACTCTGCAGTTTACACTCATCTGCTGGCCTTTCAGAGATGAAGATGTTCACATCCTCGACAGAGAGAACTGGTTTGAGAGAGGAGTAAAGGAAGCAATTTTTGTGAAGAGAAACTGTCCTTCATTAAGCAGGGGTGGAGGCCTTTGTGTCCAATTGTCCTCTTAAAATTCTCTTATTGTGTATGGCTCAGCCCTCTGTGAACAATAAGCGGCCATCAGGGCACTAACTATGGTTGGATTGATGGCCCCGTGTTTGTGAACAAACAGTTTTGATTGTCATCGTTAAAGTTGTTTGTCCACCATGTGAAGGTATGGTTTATGAGGYTGAGTTTACCTGTAACTCCTCAGGCTGAAGAAGTCTCTTGTAGGAGAGATGAAATGTTTCAGTGAAGAAAAAAAAAAGTACAAAAAAACACCTAGAGGATCAACTCTATTTTTTTTTTAGATTTTTCAACCTGRCTTTATTGAGATGCATCAGGRCATGAAYGTTTTGTTTGYCAGTGTTTGAKTTTTACACATCTGGCCCACCATACTCTTCCCTTTTGGCTCTTATAATTTCTTTTTATTCCAACACTTCATTTTTAAAGTCACATTTTTCTGCGCTTTATCCATTTACACCATAATAAAGACGTAGTGTCYGTGGATTTACCACCGCCAGTGATTCTGTCCTCACTGCCAGATTTATACACTTGGCATCCGTTCAACAGATCATTATTGGACATAAAACACACCACGGGTGGAGTGACAATGTAGATGGAGAGCGTATCGAGACGGATAATTTTAAATTCTCTTAGATGAGTTGGAGTTAAATGTCGCACGTGTATTTGGCTGCAGTGTTGATGCAGACRTTTGTCACAACATATAGTTTAATAWTGTTCCCTTTAGTAACCCACAAACGKAAAACGCCAATATACTGAGAGGCAGTATATTCAAGCACTTTACACTTTCTCCTCGCATCACTCTGTCCACCAGGGAGTCTGCAGCGGCTTCCCATTTACTTCAGCAAAAATCCTTCACTTGGCCTCTAATGTGTCTTTACTGGAAGAAAAGGGGCTTCACTTCACTCCCCCACAGCCCAGGTTCTTTTTTACCTGACCTGTTCTTTTCATCCGAAGCAGCACACAAACAGAATGATAAACTGGGCCAGTTTGGTGCCTGGGTGCCACTGCGCACCTCCACAGTGAGGTTTTGTTCAGCACCTTGCCAACGGGGAGGTTGGTGGCCACACGTGGCACAGGCCGATCCTTCGACAGATAAATTAACGCCCTAACACCACAAACAAGAAGAGCTTTACATAATTTTTCTTAAACTTAATGCCACAACTCTGGGTTTTTATGCAGATAAACATGGATGTTTGCAAAACACTTTTAAAAAATCATTGTTTGAAAGTAAAGTTTATCTGTGTTTTGACGTATAAACTGTATACGAAAGTACGGAGAACCAAGTTTCATAGAAATTATGCCTTTGTCTCGTTGGGGTCACCATGGCAACCTCCCACCTGCATCTATCACTCCCTGACAGTAGACTAAAGACAGCAGACAGAAATACAGACAAGAAAATAAGGCTTCGGTTCAATTTATGGATTGCAGCCCACATAGACTCAGTACATCAGGCTCTTAGGCAGGATTTTGGAGGACGACATTGACACTTTAACAAAACCCCGCCTCTTATGAAGCTCACAGACAGTGAACATACCAGGAGAGGAGACTGWGAAGACAACACACTACAGCTACAGCAACTGTAAATTGTTGCCCACTTCCTCTAYCTAAGCTGGCAAAATTTATTCTTTGTGTCTTCTTTTGGCTTCATAAAATATTTGCTGTCACCCCTTCTACTGCTTACGTAGTTTATGAAATTTACGTAGACTAATATATATATATATATATTGAWGACCATAATATAGACAGGGTGTCCAGAGGTATCACCAGCTGAGTGAGGGCATCGTAAAACTGAACAAGGTGTTGCTGGAACACCGACACCCCTCCACCTAAACGCCTGTATCTGTACTCATTGGCTATGATGGCTTTTTAGTACCTGTTAGTGTGTATGACTGAAATATTGTAAAAATTAAAAAATCCAAGAAAAATGAAGAAATTTAATTGTCAAAAAATGCGTTTTATCCTGTTTTTGTGTCTTCCTTTTTTTCTAAAAGGACTTAACCATTGTCCAATAAATCCATGTTTTATTAAGCGAACATATCAAACATGTCAAGCATAGTCCTAAAATCTGTGTTTGAAGCACACTTTAAAATGAGATCAAACCCATCAGCAAGTTAAAAAAAATCCTCTGAAATATTTAATTATTTCAGAAACCTTTCATTTTTGTTGTTTTTTGTCCAGAAAGCAGGATTGTTTTTCGCATCAAGCGCTCTTCTTTCTGCTCCAGACCCTCATTTGTCTTTGTCCTAATAGGACAGCTGATTGTTTTCCCCCTCGTGAGCATGTTTCCACACTATTTGAATTAATTGGATTGTAAATTGAGCCTACTTTGGAGCCAGAACCCAGGAAGTCGGAGGTTTGCCTGCAAACGGCGGTTTAATCTGAATGCTAAATGTTATTAAAAGCCTCCCCTGCTTGATCTGTGTAGGACAGTGTGTACCTGGTAATGAGAAAAAAGCCCCAAGGGCCTGTTGCACTCATTGTGCACCAGCATGGTATAATTCAGTAATTAATTGCCTTAGTGCCTGCATGGCGCTGTAATGGTTTGAAGATAAATAATGGGTCTTGCTGTTACCGGGACTGTACGTAGCTTTACTAACAGAAAAAAAGGCAAACAGGAGGAYGTGGAGTCAAACCATAATGTTTTTATGAGTAGATAAAAGCTGCAGGGTTACGCTGTGCCTCCATTTCCTGAAAACATTAATTCAGTCTGGAATATGTTATTACCTGAATATAACAGCAACAATCATTTTCCTTATCAACCACTGTTTTTTTTTGTTTTGTTTTTTTTTGCAGCTMCATTAACATTAAAATCAGAAATTCACATCAGTTACAGCTTTACCATGATTTTTTTTCCTTTTGCATAAAAATGACCATATGTGCATTTGAGCATCTAATTAGGAAGAATTAAACGTTGTTAGATTTGCTTGCTGATGTCGGTTAACTGTATCATGACTGCGTTTGTTGAGAGTTCATTTCTTGTATTTGTGCTGTTCCCAATGCAGTGCCAAGAATAAAGGTCACATTTTTTTACAGCATCATTCATGCAAAAAGAAACTAGTTTGAATTAGACTGGGGGCATTTCACAAGAAGGGGTGTCATCAGGGGTTTCATGCAAGAACAAAAATACGAGGTTTTAGTCACAACAGTGTCAGCGAGCCTCTTTGTCTTACATGTCATGGACCGTACAGGCCTTCACATTCTCCATCAGAACTACTTTAATCCTCTCTCATTGTAGCTGTTGCATGACAAAAGCTAAAAACTTGGATGGAGGTAAAACAGACATTTTGCACTGAGATATCTGCCTAAAAATGTAGCACTTGAACCAGAGCAGATTTGTGGACAAAAATATTGTGTAGACTCCAAACCCCCRTACAGCGACGTATTCCACAGAGGGAGTTGCTTCCCAAGAGCTCGCTGCAGTGTGTCTCATGGGCTGTGAGGTGTGTGAGAAAATGAACGCCCAACAACAACGTGACATGCATCGACTGTTCTGCTTCGGATCGAGTATACTGGGCACTCGGGCATTGTTGCCCAGGATATTCAGCTGTCTAAACCTTATGGGAGTGTGGCAAAGAGTCAGCCACAGCTGGAAAAATAAAAGCTCATATTAAATATTGACGAAACAATCTAGAGAAACTTTAGTCTAAATTTTATTTTAAAAAATCATTTATAAGATTGTTTTCATGTGATATTCTCTTTTAACTCTTCCCTACTTGAGATTTATTTATTTWTTTATTTCTATGATGTTGAAAATCTTTTAACTTGGGTGCAGGAATCAGTTTTAGAGATTTTCTGGACACATCTCATTTAACTTAATTTGAAATGCCACCCGTCTGAATTCTCCTGCGCTTTTGTTCTTCCCTATTCATCTCTTCTTGTTGACTSTGCTTACACAGCGGAGGCTCGGAGGAGCTGTGGCGCTCTTTACAATGTAGATGACAGGATAAAAAGAGAAAGAGAGGCAAAGAATGACTGAGGGAGCAGAGAGAAGGGAGGGAGGAGATGGAAAGAGATGTGAAAAGGCCAAAGAGGGAGGATAAGCCACGTCTCCCTTGTCTTGACATTTCTCTCTRTCTCCCCTGAGAACAAATACCCCAATATAAATGTTCTAGACTGATGATGGAGTGGGACAGGAGGAGGAAGAGGCGGAGAGGGAGGCTTGCCTGATGTGCATTAGTTGTTACGGGCTCAGCGTATAATTTGGTTTCGGTTGATGTAATTAAAGGGTTCAGGCCTCAGCAGTTTTTTTTACGGACTAATTTGTTTAGGAAGCTCTGAATCCTCACAGGCCGCCGGTGACGATGGCTCGCCGGTGACTCCGCTGCAGCTGTTGCTAGTGGTCATGGCAACAGGAGGGCCCACAGGTGTCCGTATTAATATCTTAGTCAAGCTAGCTGCTCCCCAAGTGAACCACATTTATATTCAGCGCTCTGCACCAGGTGCAGTTTATCCACACAGCGGAGGAGACGCTCACCTGCTGAATTCTCCCCGAAACGAGGAGACATCTAGTGAGAACAAAAGACTGTTTACAGCAGGTGTCTTCTGGCTCCAAGCAGGGAGTCGTTCATGTTAAATYACTGCTGTGTACTGTAGATGAAGAATGAAGCTGACCTTTGTCACCTGCGGTCCACCGGAACAACCAGCTGGGTGGAAACCAGGCAGGACCAAAGATGGTGAAAAGTTTCTTCAGCTCCTACTTTTAGCATGTTGTACGTTTGTTGGTAGGGTCTTTCTTTTTGCAGCATTCAGATGGATTCCATCCATCCATCCATCCATCCATCCATCCATCCATCCATCCATCCATCCATCCATCCATCCATCCATCCATCCATCCATCCATCCATCCATCCATCCTCTTGTTCCACAGTCATAAGCCGTGTTTCTATCCAATTCTAATTTGAATTTTGAGTGAATTTTTAAAATTTTGCAAAAAGAAAAAACAAAGAAATGTGAATCAGAYGTGTTTCCATCAACTGGCTTGAAGCAAATCAGTTACGTCAGACACGTGTGTAGTAAACAGGAAGTAAAAGTCGCATCCCAGGAAAATGGAGAGAAGTTATCAGGAWTGTGTTCCTACTATCTGGAAGGTTGTTCTTATTCTGTCATTTCAACTCGTTCTGGTGATGTTACATGCTGTCTGGAGATGTAGAGAAAGAAATGTGATTCTCTTCACGTTACGGGAATAACTGAGAATACGCCGACAGTGGGAGGAGGGTCCAGCTGCAGTTAATCTAGTATCGGTACCGTTCAGACAGACAGCAAAAACGGCTGATCAGCCATGTGAGGTAAATGTTTACTACGTCAGACCTGATTTGAAAAAATGTGTTTCCATCTCCTTTTTGCACATTAACTCTTTCTCGAAAAAACAAACAAAAAAAAAAACAAAACAAACAAAAACCACCTCAAGCGAGCGTATCAACTTTTATGCAAATTAGAGGAAGTTTTTTCGAACCATGCTGTTTCCTTTCACCTTTTCTGATACAATACTTCAAAATGCACATTAAAAAAATCTTGATGGAAACACAGCTATAGACAGACTCTGCATCGTGTCCTGGTTCTTCCCTGGGGTGAAGCTATGTTCACACCAAATGCATTTTGAGCATCTAAAACGCGCCCAATACCTCAAGTTATGTGCTACGTTCAGACTGGAACGAGACTAGACGCGCGTCTGAAGACAAAAGGCGTCTGAAGAAAAAAGAACGACTCGCTCCCAGACTAGAAAGCAGAGTTTTATAAGATAGTCAAACCGTGAAAAACTTATGGCTTGTTTGTTTTTGCAGCTGCACTCGGAAAAAAAAGAGAGGAAAAAAACCCTGACTCGCTCCCAGAGCCGACACCAGGAAGTAGAGGTTTATAAAGATAGTCATACCGTGACAAACTCATGAATGAGATAAAACAGACGTTATGCACGGAGGACTCTGACTGACAAAAACTGTGGAGCTTTAACCAGGACAGATGTGGATAACTACGTTGGGTGAGTGACGAGCCTTTTTTTTTCTGCAATGATTGTCGGCTGTTGCGGGGGAAATTCCATGCAGTGACGTATGGTTCAGTGGGAGGGGGGTTTCCGAGCTCGGCGCAGTGACTATGAAAAGTCTGTGCGAAAACGACTGCCGATCAACCACGTGACCGTGTGTCGACCCGTCGGCGTCGGAGCGAGTATGTTTCAGGCTTTAGTCTGGCTTCAGCCACTACATATCCTCACCTCAACAGATGCCTTTTTTTACCTAATGAATGCTTTTTATTCTCATGCATTTACCATTAGAGGGTAACAATGCATTCAATTCATGCAAAAAACAAAAAACAAAAAAAAAAAAACAATGTCCTGGCATCTTTCTCCCTATGCATATCCTCCTTCACTTCAGAAGTCAGTATAACTAACTCTGCCAACCATAATTATCATTTCTAGACAGGATTTCTGTTCAGGGACTTTTTCAATGCTGAATGCTGGCATTGTGTTTCTGATTACCATTCACACTTTACAGCTCAATTTATATACAAAGCACTATGATCAGTTCTTTACAATCCCACGATGATGAGCTCAGTGCCATGCTGGGGTTCACCATCATGCCAAAAGACTTTGATGATTGTTCAGGTTGAAAATCAGACCACAAACCACATTCATCTTTTCACTGGAAGGCACCATGGTTTATAACTTACGGTATGTGCCAAATACTTTGAAGATGTCCTTTGAAATAGTTGCCATTATTTTTTTTTTTATTTCATTTTAGAATTTCACTGTTTTGAAGCATTTAGTCTGGGAACTCTGCTGTGTCAGGCTGCTGCTTTTGGGATTGGTTTTCTCTGTGTGGTGTTTGATAAGAAGCAAACCTTCCTTTGCATCCGCACAGGCCAAACCTCAGCATGCTGGGGACTGATCCTGCAGCTCTGCTTCCTCCCAGACGGCCGGTGATAATCTGTCCGCTCCTCAGGTGGCCTGACTGGAAAGCGGGCGATGACTGTCAGATCTTGCTCCCTTCCTCACTTTGCTTGGAAAATGAATGTTTTTCAGCTTTGATGCCAACAAATAAAATAATTAAAAAAAAAACAGCAGAAGAAAATATATTGATAATCAGTGGCCAATATGGTTTTCATTTTGTAAGCTATTTGAGCAAAATTGATCTGTTTTTTCTCGGATTTTTTTAGCTATCTTTATTTGGATTGCAATTTGGAATGAACAGTCAATTCATCAGGTTATCTGGGTCAATAGATATTGAGCGAAAAACAAAGAGGCCTTGATGCTCTTTTTAGTTTGATATCTTCAATTCAGCCAGAATGTGATGGAAACTATTGACAATCTTAATTGAGTCCATAGATACGTATCTACACCTCAAAAACAAATGTCAGATTTTCATGCAGTCCTATCTTCTGATATCGGAACACTCAGGTTTTTTCAAGACCAATTAGATGAAACTCAATGTCAAACTAGAAAAGACAGAAACATGGTTTCAGTTTTCTGTAACTGAGATGGATCTGTGGGGTTGCTCTGTTCAGACAATCCTTTAGAAACAAATTGTAGCAAAAATACAGGAGTTAGACACTGAACCACCTGGCTTTAGACCATAACATCCCTTTCAGACAGCTTCCTTTTGCGTCCACAGTTGGATGTGGTTCGTCCTTCTTGGTGGTATGCTGACATTACCCTGGATACCGTGGCTCTTGATACATCACAAAGACTTGCTGTCTTGGTCACAGATGCGCCAGCAAGACGTGCACCAATGTTATGTGCTTCAGGCACATTTTGTTTATATTTTTGCTTTTATTTTTTCTAGAGAGTTTTTGTTTATAGTTTTTTTCATTTAGGTTTTTTTAGAGGAAGTGTTGTATATTTAGAATTGGTAACTTTTTTCTAGTTAAAACTTATATTA
>NW_013952528.1:1015338-1016705 GCF_001266775.1 Austrofundulus limnaeus | reverse complement strand
GCCCTGTATAGGGTTGGCCCACTGCCACACCTTTTTTGTTTTGTTTGGCTGGCTCACCAGGTCCATCTTTTGTTTGAACTTGGAGTTTTGTTTTTTGGATTAGTAATTTATTTTGGAAGACAATGGTCCTTAAATTTTCCCTCTCTCTTTTTGTAGGAAAGTTTTTGTGCCTTTTTCTCTCCTCAGCTAGGGTTTTTTTGGAGGACCAGGCAGAATAAATAATAAAAGCGTTTTGTTCCTGAGTTCTGTCTTCGTGTCCTCCTTAAATGTTTTGTGACCCCTTCTGTGTTTCAAGGGGCCGTAACAAACAACAATTTGTCCTCGTTTGATCTCTGGTATGTCACCCATAATGATGTGTGCATTGCAATATTTTGCGCAAAACTGTGCGATTACCCTGCTAATTGAAACTTCACACTCTGCTCTTACTGAAGCAATGTGCAATTAATGAAGACTGTCTACCAGGTTGGTCCAATTTAGCCATGAAACCTCCCACACTAAAATGACAGGGGTTTCAGTTTCATTGTCCAACCCCTGCAAACCTTTATTGGATTTTTCCCTGCATTATTACCAAAATTGTGGACAGTCTTTTGTGTCAAAACATCCTGCATGTTCATCTTTGTGTGTCAGTGGGGTGGGCACACTTCTGTCCYAAACTAAAAGTTAATTGGCTAGTTTAATTTTATTTGTCAGCTGGCCTGGAGCTTTTTCCATAAGCTAAATGTGACTGTGCGGTGTAGCTAATTAAAACTGAGTGAATTTTTAAAGATCAGGGGTCAGATTTATAAAACTGGCGTACGCACAATTTGAGCCCAGAAACTTGCGTACGCCACTTTTTCCACCAAGGTTGTGATTTATAAAATCCAAACTTGACGTGAAAATGTGCGGTGCCTCACTCCAGCTCTGACCCATGCGTACGCTCATTTTGGAGACGTGAAACTGCGACAGAAATGGTGAAGTGAGGAATTATAGCCACACTGTGTAATGATCACTGTCAGATACTTAATTTCACTTCATAAGCAGACTTAGATTTTTATTCAACTTTATCCTCAGCTTTCTTAACAGTGATATTTATGCTTCTGCTGCTGAGCCATGAGGACCTTTGAAATAAAAAAGCTTAAATCTTAAATAAAAGTTCCCATGCGCAAATCCCTTCATCTTCTTCCTCCTCAGACAACCCTGACCCACAGACCCCTCCCTGACCCACAGACCCCTCCCTGACCCACAGACCCCTCCCCGACTAGAACAGCAGGACAAAAGTCACACTTTGGATACACGCGCAGGGCGCATCCACCTCGCCAGTGTGGATGTTATAAAATTTCACGTTTAAAGTCCATGTTTGTCATGCGAGCGGGGGGGCGGGGGTGTCT
>NW_013952528.1:1008523-1015178 GCF_001266775.1 Austrofundulus limnaeus | reverse complement strand
CCTGCAGGCTCTGAGAGAAAATTAATTTGAAGCTGAGTGTTTTTTAAATAAAAATCGTTAGATTAAAATGAGGGAAAATCTGTGTCAATTACAGACATTCTGTTCACGTGAGCAGCTGTCAGTCAGCACCTGTCAACCCCCAGACGCACAACGGAGTGTCTGAACCAATCACTTTTGTTGACATTGATCATCTGACTGATTTAAATACATCTTAACATTCATGAGGTACTTTACATTGACTGTTTATGGTTGAGTGTGGGCGTGTAGAGGGTAGAACCTGAGGCGGGACCTCGTGCTCAAACTCTGACGTGCGGCTGTGATTTATAAAGGAAAGTTGCGCAGAAACGAGCGAACGTACTGTTTTATAAATTTGAATTTTTTTTTGGTGTACGCCATTTCCGGCTTTTGGCCGTATGTTCACTTTTAGTATGGTTTCCACGCAATCCTTTATAAATGAGACCCCAGGTGTGGTGGTGGTTTTGCACCAGAGACGATTTCTCTAAGACTGCAAGGGAAGCTCAGCTTCCCCTAAAACGTAAGTAAATAAAAAAATATATATACTGTTGTGTGTACATGTCATTGACTAAATATGCGCCACACTGTGCTCAACTTTTGTTCAGAATCAGCTTCTTTCCTCATTTCGTCATTTCACTCATTCCCACAGCTTCACGGTGCTTTAAACAGTCGGACGCTGAGCGTCTACAGAGCTCATTAGTGATGCAAAGACTGCAGCAAAACGAGACGAGTCATTGGATAAATGCTGGCTTCGTCCCGCCCGTCGGACGCTGAGCGTCTCTGGGGGCCTATGGAGCAGTGGGCTGGCCCGGACTCATTGTCTGCATGATGATTGGWTGATCTGTCAGAGGCTGAATCCCTTTTTGATTGACAGCGAAATGAGTGAATCAGAGATCTTTTTGGTGTAAACGCGCATGGGAGCAGTTTTTAGTTTCATTTCTGTTCTGAGTTGAAGCGGAGACTTTATTAATCCTTTTAGCAGCATTTTCTTTGTTAAAAATGACTGGCAACAAATCAAACTTCTATTTCTGGTGGTTGTTTTGTAGCTGCTTACGTTTGGAGACATTTCTGTCACTCTTTCTGACTTCTGTCCAGCGGGTGCTGCTGAGCCCCTTCACCGTCATAAAACACTCACAGACGGACACACTTCACACTAGCCTCGCGCCAGTAACAAGCTGCACATGGCAGACAGTTTAAATGTTGTGGACCGGAGTTTGGTGAAGCCATTATAGTCTTGTTTACAGAGAAAAACTAGAGTTAAACACCAGGGCTGATCAACTCCTCAGATTAATTTGGTGCAAAAGGTTGGGAAAAGTAAGATAAATTTTTTTTTTTTATTGATCCCACAGTGTGGAAATAACAGTTTTTTTTCCAGCTGTCCTGGTATGACAAAGTGAGCTGGCTGCTGTAAAACACTATAGAATAATCTGGAAAATGATTATAAAAGCATTGGATCAATTAATTCCTTTAAAAAAATCATCCGATCAAATTTGTTCAAGAAATATGAAATTGTTTAATTTGTATTTGTCTGAGTCACTGTTTGAGGAGTTGAAATTTTAGGTTTGCTTTATTATTTGGTTTATTGTTTGAAATTGATTTTTTTGTAAATAGGAGCAGATAAGATATTTTTCGTCTTCTGCTGCCTTTCGTTTTATTTTATTTGTATTGTTGTATGTAATGTTTTGTTTTTAAAAATGAAATTAATAAATACTATAAACTAAACAAAATGATCTGACAGGGTCACAGATCATTTTCTTGAAAAGGAACGGAGGGTAGAATTTATAACCCACGCATTTTATAATGTAGGCCGAAACTGAGCTTCCTCTTGTTGAAAGACCAGCATCCACCACTGTTTTGCACGTACACTCCAATAAAGTTCTGCAGGCGCCCCTTACTTTGACAACATCACCTCGAAAGGATGGTGATGGGTTGAGTTTGCCAAAAGTCAGGTAAACATAAAAAAAAAAAAAAAAAACATGTAGCGATGTCATGATTGTTCAAAATTTAATGTGAAACAAAGAATCCACAAGAATAATCTCCCTTCAAAGACCTGTATGTTTTGTTTGTAGCCATTTCTCTAAATGGCTCAAGGCACAAGGAGGTCCAGACATGGCATGAAAGCCAACAATGTCAGACTGGTGCATGAAGTGATCTGAAGAACTACAAGGAGTGATGAGAAGATTAGCTACATCTGTGACTAATGAAACTGAGAAGAGGTGTAACTGGGCGTAAAAGGTTGATTGAGGGAGCAGAAACTGACCGAGGAGAAATGACAGATGGCACAGAGGAAACACAGGGACAGAACAGAAGCACAAAATACAGAAAGGAAAACAGGAGAAAAGAGGAATGAACTTCAAAACACCATCAAAAGAACACAGATCCTGACTGGTGTTTTACATTTGTAAGTCGTTTTATTTTGTTTTCACCTTGCAAAATCACATATTTTACACWAAAGTTTAATTTTCAAACAATGTAAAAGAGCTCTAGAGCAGAATGATTAATGTTTCTAGTTATATTATTTAAAATGTTCACATTTAAACAATGTATCCTCTTCAGATTTGAGTTTGAATATTATAAATTTCAATAATATACTGTAAGATGTTTGTTAGAGAAAATTTAATAGTACAGTGATGTTTGTATTCCTGACCTTGGAACTATAACTTGTTTGGTCACTTTTGATGTTTTTACCTGTTTCCTCTGAAAGCTTGATACGTCTTTAGTTTTGGCGACTCTTCTGGGCCGAGCTGATTTAAGCCTTTGAGCACCTTGTTTCTCTACTGTCAGCTTTTCTGCTAGAATATTGACTGAAACATGTCTGCGGCTGATGCTCAGTGTCAGAAACAGATAATTAATGACAGCTGTAGCACACAGACTCCCCCATCCTCGTCTATTAGAATTTTTTCTTCAAATATTTTGCAGCATTTCATATAATACCCATGTAAAAACTAATTTCTTTGTGGTTGGAGGCTGTTCATCTCTTGTTTGCTGGGTTTGGTTTGTGCTCTTCATTCACTCGTTCTGTGTGGATTGTTTTATTTATTTRTTTTTTTTGCAGCCATCCCATTGGATGACATTGATTAACTTGGCGGCTGTCTTCAGAGYTTGTTATCCTGTCAATTTCCTCACCAACTACTGAAGTCATTAACATTTAGCTTTCTGTGTAAAAATGCCTCAGCAGGTGTTACTGTAGCTCATTTCTCTTTTCACACCTGTGCTGTTGTCAGATAAAGAACTGTGATGGAAAGATGTTGCGAAACCAAAATGCTGTCAAGCCTGTGGAGTCTTTGAAGTTGTTGGAAATCAACACCTTATTTTGAAAGRGCCACAGATAATGGATGATAAATTACTTACAGATGCTAAGAGCCCACTTTTATTGTGGTTGGAGATAACTCCTGGACATCAGGACACAAATCATGTTATAAGTTATCATGAAGTTAGAAGATTTGTCCATTTCTAACATTCAAAGAGTTAAAGTTAGGAAACATCCCTGCTCTACTGGTGAATATCAAGGTTCAGACCAATCACACATTATTTGGTGCCATGATGATGATGATAATAATAATAACAATAACAATGATAATTTTTGTCACACAACCAAGTCAGTAAGAAGTTCAACACTTCTGATTAAGTATAAATCCACCTTAAGTTGTAATTACACACTTTTAGAAAAAATGAAAAATCTTTAATCACAGCACATTTTTACTGAGCCCGCGAGGGGACATGGGGGATTTTTTTTCTTTTGGCGTTCCCAGGCAAAAGTAGGCTATTGCGTTACCTCTCAATACCTTTGCGTTCCTTCGCAAAAGTTGTTAAACACTGTCGTCCCTGCCGGTTTATTAATAAACTCACGGTTACCATTAGCAAGTTAGCCTACTGCTTTAATTCAGCTTCAGAATGAACATATCACACAGCCACGCATGGAAGTATGTCATATGCCGATATTTTAACACAGTGCAGACACGCAACATCAACGTCAATTTCACGAACGTGTGGCGACACATCCTGTTTTGGTAACCGGATATTTCAAAATAAAAGTCTGATTTAATTCAGTTTATATATAAATCAAACTTTTGCGTGGGAACGCAAAACAATATTGCAAGGTAACGCAAAAGTATCGCGCGGGAACGCAAAGGTATTGCGTGGGGACGCAAAAGAAAAAAATCCCCCATGTCCCCTCGCAGGCTCCGTACATTTCAGCCCAAACTTCATTCTGTCCGAAATGTTTCAGGAAGTCATTTTTGTTTTTGAGAGCTCAGGTTGGGCGATGTTGTTCAAAATAATAAAATAAAAWTGTTACTTTAGGTATTAAAATAGATAATTTTAATAAAAATACAATTTTAATGTAAAATTGGTATAGCAGGGTTATTCTGTCATATTTCAGGATGAGTAACAAACAGGGCAGCATTCATTAGGTCTTTATGACTGCAGTATAAAGAGCAGAATTAAAACACCGACGATCTCGACGYGCTCACAGAACAAAACTGAGATTCTTCAACAACCTCGGGTAATGAACAAGACTTGATGCTGTGACAACAACTCACCGTACAGCTTTAATCCTGACAAATTGCCATTGCTGGTCCGTCACTAAATCCTATTTATCTGCCTTGCATGCAAATTCTCTGGAGTACAGAAGCTCCAAGACTCACTTCGCAATCTATATACCCCCACAGCACGGCTCATTATCTTAAGTGAGTGTCGATAAAATGCAGAGAAGCTGTCCCTTTCTGTTCTGCATGTACAAATGAGCAGCCGAGTCATGTCAAAGATGTTTTTGTGTAACCTAGCACATGTGAAGGTCCAGAGAATTGTTGGCCTTGGAATCTTCTTGAGATTTTTTTGTTGAGAAGCTGAAAGACTTTGATTTGATCACACTTAATGGTTAATACTGATTTTTAAAAAAATCTGATGTTTTGACATGAACGTTCATATTGTAATTTAAATATGACCTCATTTGACCCATTGCCCATGTGGAGCAGTGGTTCAGCTATGTAAGCGCCTGGGAGTCTTGCTTAGGGACACCACGACTTGGGCTTTTGGGAGTCAAACCTGTGACTTTCWGGTACCAAGTCGGCAGCTCTACCACTAAACCACAGCCACCCACCTGCAGTGTGAATRTAGTCTTTGATTAAAGAGCTTCTGGTGTGTCATTATCTTAGATGCCGCACTTTCTTTAAAGTCTGCAACCCCACCACTGGAGGACAAGGAATAGAAGAAAATCCAAGCATAKTATTTTGGCAACAGCAGAGAACTTTATTTTAAAGATGACTAAAGAGGAATAAAAAAAGTCCCTAAATTGGGAATTAGGTAGAGATTTAGAATTAGCTAGAGATGTCCGCAGAGAAATCTCCATGAAGAGCTGCTTGAAAGTCACTTTATATCACAGAGAACTAGTTGTGTTTTTCACAACTGTCTTCCCTTCTGGAGCCTGTTTGGATGTGTGCTGATGTGTGAAACTAAGAGCATATGGTGAGAATAACTATCACACCTGCGGCTCCGAAGCATTTTTAGAGAACCTGGCTGTCAGACGTCGGATGTTGTTGGTTTTTGTAATGAGATCCAGCGGTGGAGGTAGACTTTTATGCAAGTGGCACAAGGCTAACTACTCTGTTGTTCGAATCTGATACCTAAGGAACATACATTGTCACAACACATATGCATTTCCCCATTTTAGCTGTCTCAATCACTCTCTTTTTCTTACACACACATACACACAAATWAATGTTATTGTAGTCATCATCAAGGCCTGAATCTCCCTCTTAACATTAACAATATGACTCACAACTTCCTTTCAGCAAACATAAGCATACAGGAGCTTTACAAGTGAAACATGGAGATTTTAGTAACAGTTGAACATGGATATTTAGATGTTAAAACACATTTTTAGCTGAATTTATGCAGAAATGTAAATTAGCATTACAGCTTTGAATAAAAGAGGATGTGGTGCATTCTGATAGATTTGTCAGAAGCAGATCTGTCTTGTGACTCTGGAGCTACATGCAGATCAGTTTATCGACTCAGTTTGRGGTTTTCACCACTCGGAGGTGTCCATGCTGACATCAGTATCTGTGAAATAKTTCTCTCCCTGWTCAGAGTCAGACTTGTCAGCTTCAGCGCTGTCAGTCTCACTAAGAGAGATAAACAGGGAACGAGTGATGGGATAAAAACAGCTGACAAAAGACTTCACATCCATTTCTCAAACTCTAAACTGTCTGAGCAGGTGGATCAGTGTTAAGAGGACTCTGAACTTGTTTGACAGGTTTCCCCCCCTAAAGCTAACTAGTTTATATTTAGATTTCTTTGGTGTGTCATGTTTTAGAGGCATTTTACATCTGTTTGAAAGTACTTTTGAACTRCACATCCGGCCTGTTTGCCCTCCCAGCTGATGTTATTTATCCTTATTCATTCAATTTAACCTTTAAATAGAATGATAGAATATTTTGAAATGGTTTATATTTAATAAATCTCAGACTACTGTAGGGGTCATCTCGAGTGAAGAAACAGGAGTACTGCCTCAAAGCAGGTCTCGCACAGGCCTAAGAGAAGGCAGAAACATTGAACTCTTATTTTGGGCCATGACGGGTCATTTTACACACGAGGACTTCAGTTCTCTTAATCAGATATGAACAGAAACAATCGGTTC
>NW_013952528.1:1002463-1008149 GCF_001266775.1 Austrofundulus limnaeus | reverse complement strand
GTGTAAGATAAGTTATTTGCATAAATAACTATCCCTTACACTACTAATAACATTCTTTTTATTAACTTTTTTAACAAAACGTTTTCTATAGAGAAAGGGGTTGTCATCATGAAAAACATGTTTTTGTGTAAATGTAAAGGATGGTTATATATGTACATATTTTTGAAGCAGAAYAGAGAAGAGATTATTTTGGAGCTTGAAAMAAAWCAAGGTAGTGTTGGTTGTTTTGKRTCTTAAACAGAGTAACATCACAGTTAGGGTTAAGTAGTAAAATAAGGTATTTATTGTGCTTTGAATACAATCCTTAATTTCTCTGCTACAAATTACTCCTCAACAGAACTAAACTGAAATTATACTTATGTTTGTATATAAAAAGTGTACTTCCTCTTTCTCWGTTTCATTCGTGCTGTGATGCTGTATTTATTTTGTTGTATTTATTAACTGATGCCTACTGTTAAATAGGGTGACAACAGGAAGTGCAATGTATTTCAGTGGAAAGGRCACCGCCCAGTGGACCACATAACTTGTTTGCTGCGTTTGGTCAGTTAATTTTATAGTTTGTTAAAAAGACTTCAGAGTGTTGTTACTGGCCAAAGTCTTATAAAATTACACAAACCATCTATTTAAAAACATATCACTGCTTTTTATTAGCCTTGCGACTGGTGCAGCAAGTGTTGGAACCAGAATCGAAGGAACAGCTAGAATTCATAGTCAACATGGCACTTTGTTAGTGTTGTCATGGGGGGTTAGAAAGAAAGATGTGTGCATCCAATAATCAACAGCTTTTTTAAAGTTTGTGTCAGACGCTCTGGTAAACTGATAAGAGTGAGCAGTACAAACAGAACTCTATCCACCATTGTTACTATTGTTGATCTGATCACACACATGCAGTTGTAGTGCACACGTGTGATCACTTCTGCATTACAGAAATTCCAGTTTCCCCTGAAGAGATGTTGAGTGTTGAAAAATGTCCACGCTGATTCCTGGTTTTAAAGTTTCTTTGTCAAAAAATCCAGTTGCTGTTTCCATATAGACAAACAGGCTAAATGCTACAGAACTGTTCTTACTTACGTAAAACAAATTCCTAATCTACAGTGATCTCTTTTGAAGTCCTGTTTTTGAGYGCAAATATACAAATATCCTACAAGGTCGAAAACTAAAATATGGCCTAATTTTTCTTTTATTCTGATTATTAAACCAGTTGTTCTTTAAATGATTCATTGAAGAGCAATTACATTTTTGTCATAGGAGTCTTATGATTTTCACTAAGCCTGTCTCCAGCTGTTTGAGACTATTTTTACGATGAAAACATTGGTTTAAGCGTAGACTATCTTTAATCAATGAGCTGTGCACATCCCTCTGTTTAAAAGTGATGGGCCACAGCATTGGTGTGAAATTGTGATTGATTTCAAAATAGGGCTGGAAAAATATCACTAGGTACAAGATCTACGTCTTGTATCTCTTAATACAAAGCGAGGGAAGACATCTAAAAATATTTTATATAATAATGTCACAAATAAAAGAAAAAGAAACACGAGACAGACAGACGATAACAGAAATGCACTGAAACAATCAGGTTTACAATRAGGACAGGACAATAAAACCTGTAAAAAATACAAAACAATCACATAAGTCCATCCATCCATCCATCCATCCATCCATCCATCCATCCATCCATCCATCCATCCATCCATCCATCCATCCATCCATCCATCCATCCATCCATCCATCCATCCATCCATCCATCCATCCATCCATCCGTTTTACCTGCTTTTGTCTGGGGGATGCGTGGAGCTGGTGCCCATGTCCAGCAGTAGCTGAGATGGGGGACTCCCTGGACAGAGCCAATGTCCATCACAGGGCCACATAGAGACAAATGAGATGAACAATCATTCACACTCCCAACTAGGGACAATTTAGAGTTACCGGTTAACCCAGGTATTGGGATCAGGTGCCATTGGCAGTGGTCCTGGGGTCCAGTGTGCAGACATACACACCACTGGGGGTGGGGAGGTTGCGTGCGACATCGCTAGACTGAAGTTTTTATTTATTGATTATTTTTTTCATTTTTAAATTGAATAACAACTTGTTCAAAGAAAAAGCAGGGTTATATTATTGCATTTCCTTTTGATAAGCATTCTTCTACTTAAATTCTTGAGATATGGTTACTATTTTGTTCTGGGGCTGGGAGAGTTGGAAGGGCACAGACAGTGTTTTTTTTCTTCGAAGGTGGAAGGGCCTGATAGAAAAAGTTTGAGAGCTACTGAATRAACCTAATTGTTCTGAGTTCTAACTCACAGACACCAAATTTAGAACTTTACTGTAGGATGTGAACAGTACACAGTTATTTTCTGACTTGGAGGCCTAAACATCCTGTTCTCTTTCCCTAATATTGTATTATATCAGTTGTGTTTAGTTTTTTTTTAATCCATCTAACTGAAAAGTAAGCAGATTATTTGTTTCACTCACAGAAGGAGGACTGTTTRCTCTGTTCTAGTAACTGATCCTGCATTTGTCGCCGACTGCAGCTGCCCCTCTGGTACATTTCTAAGATTCGGTTTTAAAMGTTCAGTTGTTGGACTCAGTTCTGCTTGTATTGCCAAGCAACAGCACACACTCCATCAGCCTACATCCCTGTTGTGGTACTCGAACCTCCTTGAGTCTTCTCATGTTATTTAATTGGCATCTTACATGTTGATTGCATTAAATGCGAAGTGGCTGTTATGCATTAGGTTTAGTAGGATCACAGTTAATGGGAAAAATGTCATTGGAAAGTTRTCCACTGTTTTTTAAATGTGACTTATACCAGAGAGAAAATGAACGCGTCAAGGTTAAACTCATTGTTGAATTATACAGAAGCTGTCAAGTGCTGCTTGCTCAGGGTATGGCTGCGAATATATYATTGGATAAAATGACACAAATGGATAGAGTAGAAGTGTTGATTTCACGTGTGGCTTTTAAACAGATGGTTTTATGTTCTCTGGAGAGGTTTAATTGTAYTCTAGGTGTTTGGTGGTGCAGGATAAATTTGGAATTTATCCTGGAGTGCAATTGGTGAGGCCTAACGCTGACATTAGGTCTGACTCAGCWTCTCATTTTTAGTACCTTCCAGGTGCTGGATAGATTTGATTCAAGTCCTTCACACTAAACTTTTTTTACTGGGTTGATCTGTGGATAACTATATTTTTAATTCTCATTGCTTGCATTACTATTTACTCTGCTCATTTGACYGCAAACTGCTGTCCAAGTACAACTAAAATAATTACATTACTGAACATTTAAAATATGAAAAAAGATGTATGMAATCTCCTCTCTGGAATTCTGCAATAATCAGCCAATCAAATACCTTGTCTCAAAGCAGAACGTTGCATTATAATATCTTGGCTTAAAAGAATAAGTGCAGCCCCTATCTCACTCGGCTGCAACTGCTGGTGATGAATTGGAAACATTGCTGCRTGAGTCCCAAGGCCTCATTTTTTGTGTCGCAGTCATGTTGACCATTCTTCTTYCCCAAATAATCACAGACATCTCTCTTATTGAACCTTTCCCAATTTAGATTYAAAGAGACCAAGTCCTAGAAATGTAAGACAACAAAATGCAACTGAGAGRTAGCTGATTCTTAACATGGATAAGTCTGGATTTATTTCATTTTATTTTAGGATAAGAAGTAATTACAATTACATACTTCAGTCACTTGTGGTTAGATGTAATTCTTAGCACCATATGTTGCAGCTATAAGACAAAGGTGACGACCGGAGTTGTCTTTTTCCAAAAAGCTTTATTTTATTTGAAGCTCAGCACTCAAAATAGACKCCTCTCTCACACCACGCCTTTGCTGCAGAAGGAGTTAAGTCATGTTCAGGAACCATGGTGGTATACTCTTTAAATTAAACACACACCACAAAATAACTAAACAAATAACTAATAAGTGTGGGGTATCTTTGAACAGTTAAAAACAAAAATAGCGTATAATCTGATTCCAACAATATCTGTTTTTCTCACGAGACATGGATGCTCAAAATTATCTCATGGCCACACATCAACTATCTCGTGCCACACATTAATTTTTTTAATCCAGTGGATTGGCTCCGTAACTTTCTGTCTGAACACTGTAGAAATGATAACACTCAACCCAAAACACATGTTCAGATATAWGTAGTTGATGAGATTTTCAATAAAATCAAGTTGTCGGAAGAGAAAAAAAAAGAAAAATCCTCCGGCATATACAGTAGCCTTGCTTGCTTGTGATTCTCCTCACCTGTTAAAAAAAACACATTTGCATACAGTGCATCACTTGGCGAAGCAAATGATGTTTGTTTTGCTTTGCTCACAACGAACGAGTCGAACTGCTGGCAGAGACATCAGGGGACAAGGTGGCATTWGGGGCAGAGCTAAAAATGTGTCACCACCTCATCATTCCTCCCGCCTTTGGTCTTTAGCTCGACATCTTTGGCGTGAGGCTCTGACAGGATGACAGGGACGTAACAACCTCTGTCTCTTAGCAACGAGCCAAATATTCCTGACAGACCCTTGAAAGCATTTGCTTGCAGCGCTGCCACGAGTGCGCCGTGTTCAAGGTGCAGGTTAAACAGAAGCTGATGCATGTGATGAATACCCAATAAGGCCTTACTTTTATTTATTTATCTTCCTTTAGGTCGCTCACCTGCTGYGTTCCAGCTCAACTCAAGCTGTGTCTTTTTAAGTTTTGGCAGAGGAAATTCACCCTCACATACTGTCCCGCTGTGCAGAGCGCTGATGTGAGAACAATCTAACACTCAGCTGGAGGTACAGGGGTCAGGATGTTCTCTCTRCTAAAAGAAAGATGTGTTGTTGAGTGCAAATGTGCAAAGACTAACTTATTTACCACTTCCTGTCATAATACAAACCCACCAATGCAGATGAAGGATCCCACCTACAAAAGGGAAAACTCTTGAACAAATAATTCTCATTTTAAAACATGTTCAATCCCAAAGCTGAAGCATTATCATGTTTGTTTGATTTCATGTCAACTTTAGCTTAACGCCAGTTTCTTGATGGCCATGATGGTATTTTAAATTTTATTTACAAAGCAATGTGAAATGTTGCCGTTTGCACTGTTTTAGTCTTCGTTCTTGCCCACCTCCAACAAAAAAGGTGTGATATATGTTTCCCCATTTGTGTCTGAGCAAACTGAACCACAGAACTGATTTTAATGAAACTCTCTGAAGGTAATTTGTACAAATCAACACCTTCCTAAAATAATTGCCTAGGTAATTTCTTTCAAGTTTGTCAGGAATCTCTAAAAATGTCATATGGTACGTTTTTGGTTAAGTTTATTTTTGTTTCCTGAAACTATTTTAGAAAAATGTCAAAATGATTAGTGTCCCAATGCATCTCAGTCATCCAGGTAGTAAAAAAAAAAAGAAAAAAAAAAACAAAAGAAAAAAGTCATCTGGACGGATTCTTCTTTAACGAAACATTTAGTCTCTCCAAGAGACTTCTTCAGCCTGAGTTTCAGGTGAACTCAGTCTTATAAGCACTGCCTCCACATGGTGGACAAACAGGTTAGTCATATGCAAAAGAGGGCCATCAACTAACAATAGGTCATTATTGTCTTGATTAGCTCTATTGTTCATAGAAGATCATGTTCCCCATCACCTGACTATCGTTGGGGCCCTGCACACCTTTTGCTCACAGAGGGCTGAAG
>NW_013952528.1:998205-1002217 GCF_001266775.1 Austrofundulus limnaeus | reverse complement strand
GTTATCAGGAACGTGTTGCTACTGTCAGGAAAGTTGTAATTATTCTGTCATCAACTAGTTTTGGTAATTTTACATGTGCTCGGGAGACAACGAGAAAGAAATGCAATTCTTTTCACATTACGGGAGTAACTGCAAATACGCCGACAGCGGGAGGAGGGTCCAGCTGCGAGTCGCAGGTGCAGTCGTTCTGGTACCGGGACCGGTGTTGTACGAAATCCAGTTCCCCTGTGAAAATCTGTTCCCCCCTACTGGTTAACCTTAGAGAGAATCACTGGTCCAGCCCTCCCAACAAAGGGGGAACAGATTTTCACAGGGGAACTGAATTTCGTACAACACCGGTTTCGGACAGACAGCGAGAACAGTTGATCAACATGTGAGGTAAATGTTCTCTACGTCAGACCTGATTTGAAAAATGTGTTTCCATCTCTCTTTTTGTGCATCAACTCTTTTTTGAAAAACCCAAAATTTACCTCAAGCGAGCGTATCAACTTTGATGCGAATTAGAGGAAGTTTTTTCGAATCATGCCGTTTCCATCCACCTTTTCTGATGTGATACTTCAAAATGTGCATTAAAAACCTTGATTGAAACACGGATTGAAATACTTAAAGAAGAACCCATCCAGAGGACTTATTTATTTTTCTGTTTTTTATCAAAATGATTTGCTTTATAGTCAATCCAATTTAAGCTAGTGTGGCATTGGCTGAGAGTCATTCCTAACACATTTTCTGAGGGCTGACACATCTAGCACGAGATGCTGCATAAAGTTATTTCTAAGGTTTCTAAGTAAGTCCATCTCTTCTCATCATAAGATGATCTTAGTTAAAACCTACCTTCACACTGCAGGCAAATGCAAACCAAATCTAATATAAATGTTTTTGCCTCCTATGTGACCGATATCATATTTTTTAATAATGGGCATGTTTCATAACAGCACACACACACACACACACACACACACACACACGCAATTACTGCAGAGCGCCACATTACTCAAGGACAGCTTGATCTTCAGCCTTTTTGCCAATGCAGTTAACATGAGATGTGTATGAAAAATAGGCTGCAGTTTGAATTAACGGATGAGGCCTGGATTAACACACACACACACACATCCTTGTACTCTCATCAAACCGAGGACTTTGTATCGACTTCCTTTCATTTTTGTAACTGCATTTATGACTAACCCAGACATTTTCTCTAACTCTAACTATAACTTGTTTATTCCTAACCCTAACATTAACCAAAATCTAATTCACACCATACCTTTAAACCTAATTAGTAGAGCACAGTAGAACTGCAAAAAACGTGAGGACCAAGAAAATGTCCTCACTTTATTGGTTAAAAACATTTGATGGTCCTCACTCTGTAGCAGAAACAAGCTTACAAAAAATAAATAAATTAAAAAACTTGCACACCTTAGGACCATGTTTTGGTCCCAAAAAGAGATATTGGTCCTCAGAAGGTAGGTGTGTGTACCAGAAAAGGTCCTAAAATGTAATAAAAGCCAGGTAGACACACACAAACATTAAAAAAGAGTGAAACACTCAGTCAGTTTGCCCTCTGACCTCAGCAGCTTCTGGGTGGCTGCTTTAGCTGTTAAACATACTCTGGAGGAGTTCTGTGTTCACTGCCACACCATTTTTGATTTCATTTTTAATGTGAACGCTGCCTCAGCACGATGTTCTGCAGGAAAAATAACATTTAACTATGACGTTTTTTGTCTTCACAATCACATATTCATCTTGCTGCAAAAACCCAGTTGCTCGACCACTTCAAGCTGAGAGTGCAATTATCAAAGTAAAAGGAAATGTAAGACCAATTAAAATTGTTGCATTGTTATTGCATTAATTGTTGTTTAATTCTTGAGAAATAGTGAGTTTCCTCTGTCCCGTTTTATCAGGTGTTAAGAATAAAAATGTTCAGAAAATATATTTCACCAAAAAGTGCCACGAATGTTTCTAAATGCAAATCTGGTCTCAGAAGATAAATGACTCTGTTAGGTAATGAAGTGGATGAATTCAGCTTCTCACAGGTGGCATTTATCAATATTTATGTTGGCAGCAAGGTCATAGTGAGGACTATTTTCACAAGAGGAGAAAATAACATTTTCATTTAATTTTTTCCCTCTATTCACACAGTCTGGCAGTCATATCTCTGTCACTGGGGACCAATTTCACAATCGTAAGAGGGAAACTTTTTCCTAAAAGCTGAGGCTAACTCCATGCAACCTGATATTTAAATTTATTGAACTTACATTAACTTAAAAAGTTCAAATAAATGAATACAYTGATTTAAACACAAAAACAGAGAGCGTTACCTAAATTTTCGTACCTGGACAAACAAATTTAAAGCTTCATTCATAGCTTTGTGGAGCGATTTATTGCCGTTTATTTTGTTCTCCCTGCTGTTGATACCAGATTACTTGAAAACCCCAGAACTCCTCAASCAGCTTTTCACACCTGCTCCTGGTCTTTAATGAAGCTGCATGCTTCAAGTGAGAAGTTACGTCCCACTGTGCGTCACCACCACGCTGACATTTTACTGATTCGAGCCACCCGAGGGTTTCCACACAAACAGGCYTTACCCCCTTTTCTGCTCACAGCTATTTTATTATGCCAGCCATGTTGAGCTGTACGTATGGTTATTTTTAACTCCGATCTTCTCCCTTGTGTGTGTGTGTTTGTGTGTGTGTGTGTGTGTGTATGTGTGTGTGTGTGTTCTAGCAGTTGTTCACACTAGTTTACAGTGTCGTCAGGCGGCCGCTCCATCACTTAGCATCATTACTAAATCATACTTTCTGCACAAACAAAAGCTTCTGAACAAACTGGAAGGGCAGAAGTCGATGTTAGCTGAAACACACTCCTTTCTTCAACAGCTCCTGAGCTGTTCCGAGGATATTTTAGTTTGTGTGTTTGAAGCTCGTAGGTGTGTGAGGGAAAGTGGGTCAGTCAGCTCGCCCTGGTTACTGCTCAGTTGAACCGATAAATCATATTGTTAAGTTGCAGACATACTTGTTCCTCGAGCTCCTCGCTGTTGTTTTATTACCTCAGGAAATCAATATAATGTCCATATGGGCATTTTTTATTGTCCTTCTCAAACATTAAAGTAAATTTGTTGCAATATTATCAAGTAAGAAACATACATAAATAAAAACGCACAAATGAATCAATTAATATAATTATAATTTCATGATTAAATGGTACACATGAAGTTTTGTGCACAAAACTTAAACTACATATGTGACTTTGTAATTTGAAGTCAATGTAACGAAATAACACTCATTACATAGAGTGTTAGATTCTTTACAAAGTTTTTTTAAACTGACTAGACCAGTGTTTCCCAAAGTTGGGGTCGGGACCCAAAGTGGGGTCCCGAAACATCAAGGTGGGGTCCTGAAAAGATTTTCTGAATTAATTACATTTTTGTCTTAGTTGTTACAAAGGAGTGAGGTTAGTGTATTTAAAATGGATAAATGTAGTATAAAAATATTGTTACTCTGCCCGTGTTTTGTTGACCTGATACAAATGTTTATTATCTATAAACAGTTGGGGGCTCAGGTCTCTGCTACTGTTATTTTGTGGGTCAAAAACTGAAAAATTTAACGCTGGGCTTGGGACCCAATTATGGGTCATGAAGCACCTTGGATAATCTCCAGAAATCAATTTAAAGGGTAATAAAATAATTGCTGATGTAATATTTTCCCTATAATTATTACAAAAACACAAAATAAGTAAAAATAAGTTTTTTTGATGAGAAAATACTCAAGTAAAAGTCATAAAACTGTTCACAACAATTGGGAAAGGAAAAGTACTAATACACACTCTCTAAGAAATAAACTGTTGAATTTACTGAACCAAACAGATTCCTCTAAGCCAGGTTGAGTAAGTTGAGCAATATATGTATATTCTTTGCTCAGTTTACTCAACTAGGCTTAGTGGAGCCAGTTGACATGACTTTGTTGAGTAAATTCAACACTCTGACTTTTTAGAGTGCATAAACATCTTTCAAGATGAG
>NW_013952528.1:996556-997680 GCF_001266775.1 Austrofundulus limnaeus | reverse complement strand
CCCTTATTCCTTATCTGATTACTATAAAACAGAGGTCTATAAAGTACTTGAAAAAAATAAGTAAAAGTAAAATTACATGAACAGAATATGATGGTAAAAATAAATTTTACTGATGAGAAAACTCCTCAAGTAAAAGTCATAAAACTGTTCACAAAAATTGGGAAAGTAAAAGTACTTTTACACACTCTCTAAGAAATTAACTGTTGAATTTACTGAACCAAACAGGTTCCACTATGCCAGGTTGAGTAAAGTGAGMAGTATGCTTTGCTCTATTTACTCAACTAGGCTTAGTGGAGCCAGTTGACCTGACTTTGTTGAGTAAATTCAACACAAWCTTTTGGTAAAATTACAAATCCTCAAAAAAACTACTTAAGCATTGTAACAAAGTAAATGTACTTAGTTACTTTAAACCTTTGCTATAAAATATGGCTTACATTAAAGCTGAGAAAATAGTCAATGTGCTCAAAACGAACTAGGTTCTCTTAAAAAAGGGAAAAAACTTTATCAAAGATATTCTTTTATTCTGAAAGGGGATAAACTTGAAGTGTCACAAGTTAGACAGAGCTTGTTCAGATTGGCTGATTTGCCTCAAATATTAAACCAATAGAAAACTTTAACTGGAAGGAGGTGAAGATGTGAAATACAGACTGACAGTCGACTTAGCGTTTAGCGTTAGCATCCTCTAATTTTTAACCTGATCAGCGGTTTAGCATTGGGCAGAACTACAATTCTTGTCTAGTGGATTGGATGTTATTGAAACCATCATTTTGGTTAGCTCTGCCCACCACTGCTCATAACCCCATTTCATGACAAATATTAATTACTAATTGACTTAGACAAACAGAATTATTGAGCTGATGATTTATTGTAGCTTTTATGCTCTTGACTTTTTTGCGCTTGACATGCAGATTTTGTGGAAAGAAAGACTGAGGTWTCAAAAGGAAAAGAAACACTTGCAAGATGAGAAGTATGAAGAATGGATGAAGAGGTGAGGAAAGCTTTTTCACTCAGAATGCATGAAGGAWATCACGAGGGAGAGCAGCAGAGTGGATGGGAATACTGGGCCACAAAGCAGTTATGTCAGATCAAAGCTAATCCATATCGTTGGGAAAAGGATTTAGTAA
>NW_013952528.1:991575-996546 GCF_001266775.1 Austrofundulus limnaeus | reverse complement strand
CCCCCACTCCCCTCAAGGAGAGGTCTGTGAATTCTTCTCCTTCTGCTCATCCATCTCAGTTCTTTGTAGAACTAGTTGGACTTCTGTGCACCTTTTCCTAACTTTGACTTGGTGTGAAGAAACTAGGTCAACCATGGAGCGAGGAGGTGGAAGAAGTGAACGGTCTGGTCTCCAGACTCGGTTGAGGAGGGAGTGTTTTGCCTCCAGGGAGCTTCCGCTGTTACAGCCTTCTGAAGGCAATGGAAGGAGACGCAACTGAGACTGAGCTGCAGAACAGACGACACCGACAATCACAAATATGTTCACTTTATAGATGAACAAAAATCCAGCCAAAAATGCTGTGTCCTGAAGTAAAGTGTGGGAGTTTCTGGATATTTATCAAGCTGTTTTGTAACAAAGCCAAAAAGAAAAAAAGGCTCAAAAAYAAGCATGTTTCACCTCTCTAGGCTAAGTTTTCAGGGATCAAGAAACTTTATCTCATTAAAACTACAGCTTTTGTGGAATCATTTGTTAGATTTTTTAAAACTAAAGTAATTGAGGTCCCATGTACCCCGCTTACAGCATTATTTGTGGACTGAACCGGACTGGGCAAGGGACAATAAAGAAGGGCAGGTTTTATCATGGGTTTATATTCGTTGCTAGAAAGGTGATACTTTTCTGTTGGAAGTTTGATAAACACCCTATTTTTTAAATGTGGCTGAAAGAATTTGGAAATGAATTTCAATTGGAGAAAATTAGTTTTATCTTGCCTAACCAAGAAAAAAAAAAACATTTTATAAGATTTGGCAACCAGTCATTAATTGATGGATAAACTTGAGCAAAATATACTTTTTTAAACATTCTTATYCAGTGACTAATTAGTTACCACTTAACGTAACATTTCTGTTTTTAGGATGATGGAGAGAACATGCAAACTTCACATAAAAAAAACTTCTATCTATTTGTTGTAAACTACCTGTGTCCCCACAGTCTGGCCTATTCCCTTTTATTAATACATCAGCAGTTCAGACAAATAATTCATTAGTCCACTTAGGAATAAACATTTCATCTCTAAACTRAGGTTGTTCAACTATCTACAACATATTAATATATATTTTTTATTTTTTTCTTCCTTTTTTAGCCACTTCAGTAGAAAACAGAACTGAATGTTAGTTTCTTAATTTCTTCATCATCAGTGACCTTTTTATACTATGGTAAAGAGGAAAAAGAAGAAGAGACATGTAAGAACTGTAAAGAGAGAAACTGATAGAAATTCGACTTGTGAAATGTACACCAAGAACACAAGACAACACACCTGACATCAGAGAATGAACATGAACACCCAGCAACCAAACATAAACATATGTATGTACATATACCCATACACACATGTATATACATACACACATATACACATAGACATATATACAGTATACATACACACATATACACATAGACATATATATATATACATATGCACACACACATACACATAGATATACATTTACACATCCACACATACGTACAATAATTACAACCTCGCTAAGTAATATACACAAAACACACACACCCACACACACACAGCCAGACACATATGCACACAACATATTATATTAATMCTTTGTGACCTTTCTACTGAACTTCACTTCAAAAAGATGTGCTTTACAATCCAGGGCGTCTTAATTATTTAGTTCTTTTCTTAAAAACAGAGAAATCAGTCCAGGAATGATTTGCATTGTTTTCTCCTGTCTCGTTATTTACTGCCACTTAAGGTCAAGTGTGATTATAGTTCATCAAATTGAATCAAAACTAAAAGCGGTGACTACGTTGCTCCAAGCCCGACGGATGTGAATTTGYTCTTATCTCTCTCTGTCACATAGGTGACCCCGCAGGATAAGGTGAGGAGTGTAACTGCTTACGATCTTGTTTTTGATAAGCGACAGAGATGAACGCTGCAGCGGGACAATCAGTGGTCACCTTTCTTTCTATTTCGGTCACTGTTTCTCCTCTTCACCGCCTTCCCGCCACCCACCCCTCCCTCCCCTTTCTGCCCAAAGGGACAGCAGCTCTGTCGAGACGGCAGCGGAGGGAAAGAGAAAGAAAAATCTAGTTTTTTTTTCTCCCCTCCTCAGCAGTTTTCACATTTGACAATTTAGGCAAAAAATAAAATATACTGTAAAGTCGGCAGGGCCCTGTTTGGTATTCATTGTTGACACAGTTATATTTTGACAGGGCTTAATCATCTGTAAAAGCAAACTATCACATCTTCTGCATGGATTCACACAGTAGATGTGATTATGCAAGAAGAAGAGGAGGAAGAAAATGTTTGTGGAGTTTGTGAAGCAGATAAAAGAATCAGCCACACCTACCTAACACATATTCTGAATAAAAACACTCTCTATTTACTTCTGCTGTATTCAGCTCCCTCCTGATACTCACACTATRTTTTACGATAATAACTTCTTATCATTCACCATGCTGCCTTCCTATAGTGTCTTTAAAGTGTTATTTGTTTTTCTTAGTAAAAGTTTAAAGTTGCACTGGTGCACTTCTAAGAAAATCTGTGCAAAAACAGTCTGTTGTTATTTTTAAAAGGATTTTAAAGGCTTTAGATTTGCATTCCTTTGAATTAAGTAATTTGAAGATCTGCATGGGATTAAATTAATTATTAAATAGAATGGTTCAAACCAGGGGTGCCCAAACATTTTCCCCAAGAGGGTCAAAATGAAAATCTATCCAGGGCTGCGGGCCAAATGCAGTACATGAAATACAAATACTTTTTAAGTAAAGTCCTTTATTTTTTTAACGATTAAACTATGCGATGGGCCTCTTTTGTTTTAGTCTGTACACTTGAATAAAGTCTGCCATACACTCAAGTAGCAAAGGCTCATGGGACATTTCATAAATTGATAAAATATGAGATTTTGTGGCCTCATAAAGTGTGCAGATCTACATGTGGGGTTAAATCTGATCTAAATATTTCTTGTTGTCATTTCATGTTTCATGTTTAATCCTAATAAATCAAAGATAAAGTCAGCACCATGAATGAAAACTACCTTCACTACAGCCATTTTATATAGTAATTTGACCAATGGAAATACTGTTTCTACATAGGATAACAGGCTATACAACCTTGTAACTTTGGCAACTGTTGGTGGRCCAAATCAAATGACTTGGCRGGCCAATATTGGCCCATGGGACACGCTTTGGGCTCCKCTGGTTTAAATGTTATTGTTGACTGTATTTTCCATTCGTGCAAGCTAAGAGTGCATCATTTTACATATCTGAAGCCAAAAAGCTTTGTTTTATTTTCAGCTTGTTGCCACATTGTTAGAGATTGTACTGAGTTGTTGTCTGTGACATCTCTGATTTGTAAAGATCAACATTTGCCCCAGTTAAACTCATCTGTCAAACTCTCTTACAAATGATTTGCTTTAGTCCATCAAGATGTATTAAAAGTAGAGGCAGGACTAGTAGCAGGAAGTTGAAGCCTTAAAGGACCAGTGCCTTCTTGTAGCCTAGCTGCAGTAGTTTTAAAGTCCACCCCCTCCATGTWAACAAATGCAAGTAGCGGTCTCAACAGTGCATGGGGGGAGTTTTCTTGGCTGTGTGGGTGAAGTTTGTCCTAACCATGGTTGGTGGAGTTCCTCAGTGCGGGTAGGGCTTGTTCTTCGGTGTGGGCAGAGATCGGCAAAACTGTGATTAGTCTGGTTGACTTGTGTTGTGGGGCAAGTTAAAAGATGAAGTAATGGTAAATTATTGTGAACATATAATTTATTGACTTAAATTTGCAACAGCTATTACCTTCTTGTTTTGAGTTATGATGAAATTTAACATTTGTATTTAAAGTTACGGGGGCTTTCTGGTCGTTTTGGCTGAGTAACACGTCCCTTCAGCTGCCCAMCTTTCATCCAACCAAATCGTTACGGCTTTTTCTGACTCCTCCCACAAAAGTTCAACAGACCAATCATGTCTTTGACAAACTCCTCCTACACAGTAAGAACCTCATGCTTAGACTTTTTTCCTGACAAACAGATACCCTTCAACTTGTTTTTGAGGTGTTTATTTTTGTTTTTCACAAAKTTCTTACCTTGCAGCTGTTCACTTGTGCATTTTTAAGTACATTTCATTTCAGTTAGTTATTTGAGGCTTTAAACAAGTGTCATGTTATACAGCCAGTGTGACAGCCTGTTACTGAATCGTAAGGGTATGTTGGGAGGGATGTTTATATCGACCGTACATCCCCAAGTCCCTAATAGGCAGACGCTAGCTTCAAAAATACAAGGTAGCATAAAAATGGCAATTTCAACAACAGAAGAAAATAGAGATGCTTCATCCATCKACATTAATGTTGATGGCCCAATTTAGTATTATTCTGCAGCAAAATTATACCCATAAAATAGGGTGTTTAGGTAAAAATAACACGGTATGCTCTTAAAAGAGGACATTTTGGCTCCAGCTTTGGATTATGAAAGTTAACAGAATTGTTTGTTCATTTTTATTTATGTTGATGACTCAAGCATTTCAGCCTTAATGTCTATGGAAACTATTTAGATACTGTTACAACACATGCAAATGGTAGTTTTTAGTAACTGAAAAATAAAGTGGAGCTTTGTAAGAAATCAACTTCTAATTTGTCTTTGAATGCGACCAAATGAGGTTTTGAGGGAAGTGATGACATCACAGCATGCACAAAGACATGGGTTCTCAGATTTTTTTTTTAATGTTTAGATCAGGGGTGGGCAATCCTGGTCCTCGAGGGCCGCAGCCCTACAGGTTTTATGTTTTTCCTGCTCCAACACACCTGATTCAGACATTGAATTACCTCTCCAAGTTCTGCAGTATGGGGGACTGACACTGACATAACTAGAAAATAAAGCAGAAATATATAAATGGACCAATAAATAAATTCAATTAAAAATGTGCCAATTAAATTAAAAAAGGAGAGCTTTATCTCATGTTTTCTAATTTAATTAACCTTCATATTTATTT
>NW_013952528.1:984433-991565 GCF_001266775.1 Austrofundulus limnaeus | reverse complement strand
CTCCGTACTGCAGAAGCCTGATAATCACCCATTCATGCAGATCAGGTGTGTTTGAGCAGAGAAAAAAATAAAACATGCAGGGCTACGGCCCTCGAGGACCAGGATTGCCCACCCCTGGTTTAGATAAAGGAAATTGTCCAAGGCACCACAATAATGCATTGTGTTCACGTGAACGCATGCTTTCTTAAGTAAATGTAATATTATAAGCCTCTTTTTAAAAACAATAACTTTTAAATTTTTTTAATCATAAAAAATAAAAGCACCACTTGAGAGACATTTGAGACCCACCCCAAGCGGTCCACCCCACAGTTTGAGAATTACTGTATAAAGGTGACTTTAAATCATTCGATGTTACTTATTAATTTTCTTTATTAGTATTTTTTTTAGCACATCATCTGTTCAAATGTTGCCACTAACAGGTATTGGTATTTTGCCTTTTGTTGGTATTGATTAATTTCTTTTCAATTTCTTTTTTTTTTAAACATGGTGACAATATGAAGTTGTGGAACTGTCTTTTTTCATTGTTTTAATTTTCTTTCTTCTATTGCAGATGGGCCACGCCACCGCTGAAGGAATGTGATATCTCACTGAGGCTGTGGACAGATCACTAAACCCCGGTGCCAGCTGTACTTTTTTCACTTCACATGGAACTATTTTTTTAAAATTAGTTTGATTGAATTGCTGTCACCTGCCAGTTAATGCACCTTTCTAACATGGATACACTTTCCCAGGATTCAATTCTGGAGTGCCAGATTTGCTTTAACTACTACAGCCCCCGGCGGCGACCTAAACTCCTGGACTGCCGACACACATGTTGCTCGGTGTGTTTGACTCAAATGCGCAGCACCCAAAAGGAGATCCGCTGTCCCTGGTGCCGCAGCGTCACCAGACTCCCTCCGGGCCTTCCTGTGTCGCAGCTCCCGGACGACCCGGACATCATCACGGTCATCGCCATTCCRCACGCCTCCGAGCACACGCCCGTCTTCATCCGCCTCCCCAGTAACGGCTGCTACATGCTGCCCCTGCCTGTCACTAAAGAGCGKGCGCTCGGTCTGCCCGGGGATCTGGGGTGTCGCTTCCTGCCTGGCGGCCAGCAGAAGGGGGTGACGGTGGTGACGGTGCCGGAGSAGCAGCCTCTGGGTCTGGCCATGGGGCTGGAGAGCATGGGGCTGGAAGGGGGCGACGGGGAGAGGAGAATGACTGGGCCGGCGGGCGGAGGGAAAGGTTCTACGTGGTCCGGCGTGTGCACGGTTATTCTGGTGGCGTGTGTGCTGCTCTTCCTCCTGGGGATTGTGCTTCACAACATGTCCTGCATCTCCAAACGCTTCACTGTTATTTCCTGCGGCTGAGGAACGCTGCTCAAACTGTTGTGTACCCCTCCTTGTTGGCCCGACTTCTCAAAGATAGACTAGATAGAGGGGGCTTAACTCATGTTGTGGGCATTTCAGGAAATAACAGAGCCAAACCAAGTGTCTCAGATAAAGACAAAGAGGGCACAGAATGAGATTTACAAATTGATCTGCCATTGTTTTTTTTTTTTTGTGGACTGAAATTAAAATGAATTTTTACTTTCTTCTCCTCCAACTGGCCCTGAAAACTCCTGCCCCTCAGTGATTTTAATGTTTTCTGAAAGAACGTTTTGAACATCACTGCACTGTTTCTGAACAGTTGATGTTTAATCTGTGGTTTGTAGAAGTTCATCAGTTATCGTAGTGCTTGGCTCARAGCGTCATATCTTCAGCTGGTCCAAAGGAGTTAACTGTGCAGAATCTACTCCTTCCTGAGATCATTCGTCTGTGGAACGGAAATGGTTTTAACATTTATTTTTCAGTCMAATGAACTTGTTGAAATGATTGTAAGTGAAGTGTAATGTTCAAACGCACCAATATGTACAGCTGAACCACACACAGGTAGTACTGAGTTGCTTTAGGATAATAGATTTAAGAGTTAGAGCAGAAACAGTCTGCTGAGGACTTCATTGGATTTTGAAAAAATCATTTAATTTGTTTTTTAAGTACAAAAACAGTGTGTTCCAGTCTCCTAAATGTAAGGTCTTGATGTGTTTTTCTGTTATCTGTATGTTTTTGAATCCTCAAAACAGCCATTGTTCTTAAGCTGTCAAAACAATTTTTTATTCAAATAAAAATAGTCTTAAATCTGTTGTTTTTTTCATTCAKTTTTAAAGACAAACCATCAAAAAGATCAATTGAAGCAGCAGGGGATATTTTTTCCTCTTTTGTTAATTATTACAAACTTACAGATTTAAGATTGATCACAAAGTCAGATTTTAAATCATGTCTTACTACATTTTTTAGCAATTTTATATTTATTTTTCATCTCATGTCTGAGTTTCTGCTTCTCTTGTATGTTGTTATTAAAATGTCAGACACTGTGTTGTGTGAGTGTGATGTCCTCCTCCTTTACAACTAAAACATTCTCTCTTCAGTCTTGCTTGTATGCATTTAGAAAGATCAAAATTGAAATACATATTAGGCCTTGGCTTGATGATTAGACTAAATCCTGAAACTTTATTAGAAAATATTTTTATTTACGTTTTGGCATCACATTACACAGTACCAGGCGTATTTTTAAACAAGTTATACACTGCTCAAAAAAATAAAGGGAACACTTAAACAACACACGCTAACTCCCGATCTTAATCAATGAAATATTCACATTGAGAACTTTGTTCTGTACAGAGTTGAATGTGCTTCACAAAAGTTTGATTTACTTGGACTTAGCGTGCGTTGTTTAAGTGTTCCCTTTATTTTTTTGAGCAGTGTATTTTACATCCATCAGCTTCATTCCTTCTCTTCACCCACTTTTCTTTCCCGGGTTGTGGGGAATCACCTATGTCACAATTCCATCCCCAGRCTTATTTAGACCAAATTAGATGATCCTGCAGTGGAAGTTACAAAAGGTTCTGTTCCAATTCTGTTTAGTCCCAACTTGTTCCAGTGGGAAAAAAATCTTTGCAGGGAATAATAAGTACCGTCTGGGATGGGTGGTTCCAAAGGACAGATGCATTTATCTTCCCTGGAAGAGAAGCTTTAAGGTCCTGACCATCAATAAAGATGCTGAAAGTGAACTTGTCTTCAATGTTAAGTATACCATCAGCCATGCTGAATGAATCAGAAATTTCTCCAAAAGACTTGGCAAGCTTTTTGTCATTAACTACGCTTACTGCAGTGTGTCCAAAAAAAATACCCAACTTACATCAACAAGCAAGAAAAATGGCAAGTGGGACTTTAGTATTGTGGGAACCCCGTCACATCAGGGGAGTGCACACGCAACAAGATWTGCAAGCGTATGAGTGCACAGATTTTCATCCTGCTCGTTTTAGGTTGGTTATTGTTCACAAAGTGTAACATTTCTGGAACCCAGTAGACTAATGTCAATGCAAGTGTATGTGTTTTAATATACTGTATGAATTATAAGTCAGAAATGCATGTTTCCAACAATAATCCAGCAAATGTGGTAAAGTTCAGATTTCCCAGCTTTTCACTAGTCTTGAACGCAGCATTACAAAATGAAATTCACAGGCGAGCAGATCTGTGTCTCCTGCATTCGCTCAAATGTTGATGCATTCAACATTCCTGTACAGCTTACCATCTCACCAAATCACCAAACCAAAAGTCCTTACAAAARGTAAGAAAATTTGTGTTACTTCTTAGCTGTAATTATGTCTTTAGAGAGCCTGTTAAAGTCTCTTTTAAATGGTGCCACATTTGTAAGGAACATGCATTTGTGGGAYTGCATTTACARTATTTTTCAGCTGGATGSTGAAGACACAAAGTGTAAGGAAGTGTATTGATTTTCTATTTTAACACCCCATAATAWAGCCAGTGATCATGTGCCAAGGTATTTCTTTAAGAGGGAAAATATGACCTTCAGCAGTACTTTTGTGCACCGGTACTGCTTGTTCATCGATATTTTCATCAAACACAGTTTCTGCTTTTTCCTTGATCTGCATCAGACCTATGTTGACCTGAAGCCTTACACTCCAGCGCTGACCACCAGCAGCCCACATGTTATTGACTCTTCATTTAAATACAGAAACCAGTGGACGTATGTGCTCAACGGTGCAATGGTGCATAWTTATTTGTGTGAGAAATGGGTCGGTACAGGTCAGGCGTGGGCAGTTGCTGCAGCATCTCTGTAATTGAAGACTTTATTGATTTATTTGCTTCTGAATATTTTTCTGCAGAGTTGAATGTTTCTTGTTCTTTTCCCCACTCTTGCATGTCAAAGCAAACAGTTTGTTTTCGCTGTGCATAAAGTTTTAGCCTCTAATTTTAGATTTAGTTGCCATGTCTGATCTATGAATTNCACACACACACACACACATTCGGAAATCACACCAGGTGGTTTATAGTTTGTCTTTATAGGATTTATTCGACTGTTTTTATTAGCTTGACTGCAACAGTTGTAAGATGGCTGTATTTTCTTATAGCCTTAGTCAGCTGATCCTCAGCGGAGCAGTGTAATGCAACCACTTTCTCACACAAACATGAAATTCTGAGCAATCACTAAATACTTAGAGCATACCAGCTCTGCCAGTGGGAGGGCATGAAACCGATGCAAGAACAAACCTCCCAAATTTTTGTCAAACAACTGCAACGATAAGAAAAACAACCTGATGTCTTGCTAAGTGTCAATTCACTTTAAGTGTTCGTAGCACTTGCTGCTTTTCAGGTTGTAGAAAACTCACTAACTCTCAGCACTTGAGGCTGAAATACTCTTTCTTGCAGAATGTGTTCAAACAGAAGTCAKAGGAAAACGGATGAAAACAAACACCAAGAAAAAAAAATACTGTAATGGGATTTCTATCTTTATTTTTTACAATGTTGGTTTAATTATGTTTATTAAGGTTCAATAAATATTAACTAAAGTGGTGCAAGGTTTAAGTTATTAAAACTTCCCCTTCAACAAACATGATTTAGTTTCTGTTAATTTTAGACTTAACAGCACTTTATAAATATTTTGGCGTTTTTATATGCACATATTTTACATCTGTTTAAACAGTAGCTGCTTGTTCTAGGTGCCAACAAGAATAATAATTGATTTAATTTGGTTAATTGAATCAATGCTTCCTAAACAAATACTTGTCCATGCATAACACATCGAGAGAAGAATTAGTTTTGCAGGCTTTAATACAACACAAGCAGTGCTTTATTTCAAATTAACAATATTTCAGCTTAAATTCAGCTTATCTCTTTTTGGGGTATTATGATTATAACACAGTTGGTGTTTTCTGTTTTCTAATAGCCTCCACTGATAAAAGAAATTTGTGGCTTTATTTTAAAAAATCCCATTCTTCACAGTTGAATAATCTTATTGGCACACAGCCTGTATTTGTTTACCCTCAGGAATCTCATTTCCGCTCAAATATTTATTGATTTTCTGTCACAGATGTAATTAACGCTCCCCAGGGGGGCAATTGCAGTCAGCTTTGCTGCAGCATAACACCTTCATTCTCCACAAGCAGCTTCAGTTGTACGTGACTGAACTGTGYGGCTACAACTAACTTTAGCCTGCTTTCATTTTTTCTCCTTAATGACCACAGAACGCTTTGATCTCCAAATATAACACACCTCTTTAAGTTTTCTAACAACTTCAAGCTTTTTAATTATATTTTCCAGCATTTGAAAACAAGCATGTTGTATATTTGTTTGCAGGTAAAACTTTATACAGATACAGAAAACAAAAATAAAAGTTATGAATGTTGAAACATGCATTGTTAAGGATTAGGGAAGTTCTTGGATCTGACAAACAATTACTTCAGATAAATGTTATATAAATGTTACATTATTTTACTTAAAGAATGCATGCTATAAAATGCTTCTTTTCCACATTTAAAKCATTCAGCTGGGGTTTAGATAAATTGGAACAGCAATGCTTTGGTCTGAATTCCTCCTTACTGTAACACCATAAGCCCCTCTTTCAYCCCTTTTCTGAGGTGTGTCTCAGATCAACTTGTTTTGAGGCTGTCTTTTTAAACCCAAATAAGGCACACCACACCCCGTCACCCTCCAGCTTCCAGAGTGGTTCATTCTAGATTGATAGAGGGGTTTATGAATAYATAGTGGTGCAGGAACTTTTAATTTACAAATTAATTAAAAGATGTCACCAAGGGAAGACTTAKCCATACAGCCTTACATGTTGGAGCCAGAGCCAGAGGAGGATGAAGACGATGAAAATGGTTAGTTGGTAAGTCAAGACTTTGTTTGTCCGCCATCCGGTGTCTCGGCGGGGAGGCTGCGGTTCTCCACCAACACTTTTTATGGTGGGGATGGTTCGCTGCTGACCTCAACTCAGGATGTTGTGGGTCAGTGGGCAGAATACTTCGAAGACCTCTTCAATCCTACCGACATGTCTTCCCATGAGGAAGCAGAGCCTGAGGACCCTGGGTCGGACTCTCCAATCTCTGGTGCTCAGGTCAYTGAGGTGGTTAAAAAGCTCCTCGGTGGCAGGGCGCCGGGGGTGGATGAGAATCACCCGGAGTTCCTTAAGGCTCTGGACGTTGTGGGGTTGGGTTGGTTGGCGCACACTGGATCCCTTGGGGATCACACTTCTGAGCCCCCTGTTAAGGTCTATTTGGGGGTTCTGGAGAAGAGGGTCCATCGGATTGTCGAATCTCGGATTCAGGAAAAGCAGTGTGGTTTTCGTCCTGGTCGTGGAACAGCGGGCCAGCTCTACACCCTCAGGGTCCTGGAGTGTGCATGTTCACTGGTTGGGTGAACACCCAACCAGTCTACATGTGTTTTGTGGACCTGGAGAAGGAGTGTTTGACTTCGCCAAGGTTGCCCTTTGTCACCAATTCTGTTCAAAACTTTTATGGACAGAATTTCTAGGCGCAGCCAAGGTGTTGAGGGGATCTTTTTTTTTAACTCTTAAGGACAGAATTTCTAGGCGCAGCCAAGGTGTTGAGGGGATCCTCTTTGGTGACCTTAGAATCACATCTCTGCTTTTTGTGGATGATGCCGTCCTATTGGCTTCATCAGATCATGATCTCCAGTTCTCACTGGAGCGGTTCGCAGCTGAGTGTGAAGCGGCCGGGATGGGGATCAGTGCCTCCAAATCTGAGACCATGGTCTTGAGCTGGAAACCAGTAGTGTGCCCTCTCCGGGTC
>NW_013952528.1:975590-983638 GCF_001266775.1 Austrofundulus limnaeus | reverse complement strand
CACACACACACACACACACACACACACACACACACACACGCACACACACAAAACATTAAGAAAACAAATGCAACAGAAAGCTGCAATCTCAAAAGAATAGTCAGAAGCTAAAACATGGATGCATGACTAAAATATACAGACAATACACCAAATAAAGGAAAAATGCTGCAAATACCAGACGCACCAAATGACTTAAAACAACTGTAAGTAAGAAATGCTGCAAACTCACTCCACAACACTGAAGTCCAATGGATCAGGCTTTAAACAAACTCAACACAAAAATAAAGGGAAATCAGGAGGTATTTTCACCTCTAAAAGTACTGATTAATGCCGTACAATAATACAGTAAAAGTAAATTTCTGCAGTGTCATAATCCTCACCTGTATTTGCATTTCTATTCTGCATTAGAGCTGGAAAATTCTSTCTTTGTTATATCTCTGGCACACAGCATTACCGTTTAATGTTTGTCACAGGGACTATTTTCTTGTGTCACTCTATTATGTGAAGGTTCTTGAGGATGTATCATGGATTTGCTGCGTAGAAGCTCAGCAGAGATTGTCATCCTTTTAAGCCTGGCAGCAGATCAGACTTTGTTTCATCATTTTGAGGGTGGGTGAAGTTATGGTTCCTATTTGTAGGAGGCAGTGTTGGGTGAAGGTGTGCAACAGAGTGAATAAAAGCAAAAGCAATTTTTCAGAGAACACAGTATTTCAGACAATGTAAACTTCAATATTTGAAAGGATTAAAGGCAAAAAAAAGCAGCTCAGAGAAGTGTCAAGCCTGGAAGCTTGTTTCRTAAGAAGAGGATGTGTGAGGGTAAGCCACTCGTCTTTTAAGTTAACAGGAGCAACAAAATATTTCACGCTACAGTATAAAAACAGATATTTCTTTTAGCTTTAACAACCCAGCTTGATGCTAAATGTTAAAAATGTAATTTTAAACCCTTTTTTTAAATAAAAAAAAAAGGCTTCCGCACCCGTTCCTGTTTCAAGACAGCAAATAAATCTAACCCCATATGATCAGACAAACTGAAAAATGACAACCTCTGAAAAATGATTCTCAGCTGGTAAATGCTGGAGACGTGAATCAATCCATTCTGCTGCTTTGGAGTGCAGGTGTGTGTAATGACAGCTTAATTAGTCTGCATGTGTGAGTTTCTTGTACTTGCACACCTGCAGCCCCCAATAACTGACGGCTGGTGGGGTTTTTTATGCTCATTTGCATTTTGACAGCACGTACACAGTCAAACTCTGCTCTGGAATTTATATGCTTTTTAAATCCTGATAAAGCACCTTTTGTTGGGRGTAATTTACCCCTATCTAACTCTGGAAGAAAATTTCACATTGAGACAGAAAGAAACTATAATGAACATGTTTCCTAAATGGAAATGTTAGAAATGATGCAAACTCTTTAATAAGTGACTGAGTACCAACCAAAAGACACGAGTCAGCTTATTGCACGTCACAATTCTTTTAGCCTGTTGTGTGTGTTGTAAGATTCACTGATAAAATACTGTCAGAGTCTTCAAAATATCCTTAAATGAGACAGAATTGTTCTGTGTGGTGTTTAGGTGTTTACCTGCGGCACAACAATCACTCGTCTGACCGTTTTCCCTTAAACACTTGGACCTCTGACCTTTGCTTCTATTACATTTATTGTACAAAAAAAGTCCTGATCTGCTTCCTTCCCTGAGCTTTTTGTTTCATTGCACAACTTTTGTGATAGTGAGAAACAGACTTTAGCTTTATCTAATATCACATAAATCGTACAGTGAAGAAAGTTCAAGTGCTCATCAGGGGACAGTAAAGGGAAAACAGGATTTTAATTTGAATTCAGTTATTTTCCCCWGTGTGTTTGTCTCATTTTCTTCACAGAGGATGCCCATGAGGCAACAGTGGGGTGTAAACAACATATGGTTTAGTTTCTCAATGACAAGGCCTTGCCTGCTCCACRTCTCTTTATGATATTTGTATGGTTCACTTTAAAAGGAGCCCAAAGTCRTTTTCCTAAACCTGCTTTTTCTTTCTACAAAATCCCTCTCTTACACTGAAAATACTCAATTTCTGTCTACGACACTTCAAGAGCTCAATCTAACCTCTTGACTTTTTTACCTCCTCCTAAATTACTTTGGTCGACTTTCCAACTCTTGACATAATTACTGAAACACGGTTTCCCTATTTTCCCTCCTTGTTTAGCTCTCTGTTTTACCTCTCTTTGTCTTCTCATCAATGAGGAAGGTGTGAGGTAATCAGGCCTGTTAAGTCTTAATTAGGACTTTAGACATTGAAAGTATTGCTTTTCAGTGACATGAACCATTTTCTACTATCAGTCCCATCAGGGATAGATGGATAATCTACTTGAAAAATTCCTTTTCAAAAACGAGGCTGCAGAAACTAAAATGGGGTTTGTCTTTGAAACTATTAACCAAAATATATCTTGAGTTTATTGTGGCACAGTTACATAAACAAAATTTGGGCTGTTTTGCAGTCTGTAGAGGCCATATCAAAAGGCGTTTATCAGGTCGTGATAACTGACTGCCTGCGATCAGTCAGTTACTAGCTAACATTCATATGGTCTTCTACTGCCTCGAGTGGATTTTAGCATAAAAAATAAAAATAAAAATAATATTTTCTTGAAATTCTAAGTTGCTAACAAGTCTCCATTAGTCATTGCTCAGTGAAATACTATCCTAAATGAAAAAGGTTTGCCCTCTAGCTTTAGTGCTAACAATTTGATTTTCTAGGATGAAACGATTGAAGAGATTTCACATTCCCCCAACTGAACACTGACCAGAAAATTGGCCTGCAAATGTCATCTGGGCTAATATCTCATCATATTGCTTTGTATTTGGAAATGACTCCCAATCTAATCTGTAAGCTAAGTCGTAACTTGCTGTCTCTTATTAACAAATCAAGCTGGTCAAAAGTTATTTAAATAAGGACATTACTTCATAAACAGGGGTTGTGTGATATTATGTGTGTGACTATATTACCAAAACACAAATTAACAAAAATGTTAATACACTTTTTAGTACAACACTACTTCTTAAGTAAGACAAGCTGGATTTGGAATAGAATTTAACGAGAACATTTTTTTTAGTGTTTTAGTTTTGGTTGATTTTTACTACATGGAAATTCTGATATCCAAGTTTAAATTGAATACTTCAAAATTACCCTCTGAATTGACATYATTACCTTTACTAATGCGCATTTATAAACTTAGGCTCAAATACAATCATAGTTGCTTACAGTATTCAAGGTCGGCGTCCAACTCTAGTTTTTCAGTCCTTTTTTAGTAACGACTAAAGGCTCTTACTGACAGTGTGAAAGTCATGCAAGCAATTAGATCCTGACAAACAAGAATGGTRTTGGTATTCAAAATGTGTGCAAACACAGACAGTAGTTAAATATCAAGACTTGACCTAATTATAGAAGCTAGAACCTAATGAGGAGTAGAAGAAGCCCAAGGTTTTTGGTGAGCTGATATAAATGCTCAAGATGTCAGAAAAATAACTGAAGAATTTCCATTACTACCTGAAAGAGTACWCTTCATCAGTGGTCAGCAGTGAATTCTCATCATTGTCTCATCATTGATCAGAACAGTCTTCAGCTGAAATCAAGTAGTTTAATTTTATACATTTTTATTTTACTTTGGCCATTTTAAAGCATTTTAAACAATGGGCCCAACTCAATATAAATGTGGAAAGAAATGAAAGAAAAAAAAAAACAAGACATGTTTGATCTGCGTTCCCTGGATGAGCTCAGCGGCTTGTTTCAGTCGAACCTCGGTGGTTGGGAGAGTGAACAATCTCCCAGAGTCAGGCTTTAGTGACACGCCGCTCATCCTTTATTGATTCGTCTCTGTTTCTGCGCTGCTGACAGCAGGGATAGAAAACAAACAGGACGAATACTGGAGGGAGCACAAGGGCTCACTGCTCTGATGTTTATTTATCATGTTTGATGAAGGAGACGGGAGATTAAAAGCAAAGACGAAAGAGCACTGAAGACATGAAAACTGAAAGTTTGGCACATTTCTATTTCTGTAACTTTTGAAGCTACAAMGTTACACAACCATTAACTAGGACGAGGGTGTTCAATTTTGGTCCTCGTGGGCTACCATCCTGCACGGTTTGAAGGTTTCTCTGCTCCTGCCCACCTGATTTGGGATTAATGGGCCTCTGCAGAACTTGAAGAGGTGATTTAATCATTGAATCAGATTTGTTAACAGAGAAACAAGTAAATTATGCAGAGAAGGAGMCCCCTGTGATGTTGAACACCCCTGAACTAGGAACATCTTAAACTTTTTTAGGGCTTGTCATTTTTTTTTATTATATTTTATCTGAGTTTAGTAATATTTAAAAGTAAAATGATATAAAAACTTGTTCTGATTGTCCCCAGAATTAACACCAATCTAGTGCCTCTAAGTGGTACAGCCTGTATTCAGATTATTTAACAATGCATAACTGAATATTAATTTTGCCTATATAAAAAACAAAACTATTTTTCAGCACAGTTCTCTTTCATTTTTCGCATTTGSCGAAGCCTTTCCTCAACTCTCCCCTCACCGATTTAATTTATTTAGACCCATATTGATTCCGATGGTTCCCAGCGATGCATGGCCCATCACAAATTATTGGACTACATTGGAATATTGACTGTAAAAACCTTTATTGTACTATCATCACACAGACCTGAGAGCCCGTTTCTGCAAGCGTTGCATTTTTCATGCTCACAATCATAAAAGCAGACAAGCAGAATTATACAGTCAGGCAAACACCTGCATCCCTCCACCCTCAAATCTACACTTCACTCGTTTCTCTCAGTCCCCTGTTGAAACGAGGCGCGGAGCCTTTTCCCTCGCAGCCYCACTCCAGCTTGTCTAATCCATCAGATGTGGGGAAAAATGCTGGGCCAGCAATTTTTTTTACTGAACCCCCTGCTGTCAAAATCATCGGCTGAGCGGTCCATCCATTTTTCAGTTCCTGAAAGATCTGCTCTCAGGATTTCTATTTTAAGATTTATTTTTAATACATTTTAAAGGGTTAATTCCACCTAATCATTCACTAGGTGTGCAGCAACTGCAGGTGATTTTTTTCCCCATCTTCATATCTTGTTACCAGTTCTTGTATTTGGACTGAAGAGTAGGTAGAATCCTTAAACAAAATAAAAYGATTCTTGCTGTAATAGTCATTTTGCAGATACTTGAATTGAAACATGCGCAATAAACTGAACTAAGAATCAAACCTACTGGAATGCAGAAAATGCAAACACATCCTTCTATTTAAACACACTTCAGAGCAGAAATATTATTCCAGGACCGCAAGGAGAAGCCTACTATTATCCTTTGATCTGATGGCACTGCTGGGAGAAACACATGAGGCTAATAGCTTGTGTTCCTTTGAAGATAAAGAGAGAAGGAGGAGGATAATCCCAACAACTGGTTCAAAACATACTTTCTTCAGCTCCACAGCACTGAACCCAAATGTAAAAAAGGAAGACACATGTACTGAGAAAAAGCTGAACTGGTTAAAGAAAAACAATTTTTTTTGTTAAAGTAGTAAAATTGAATTAATTTTTTTTAAATGCTCGTTTTTAAAAAGAAGGGTTGTGTGGAGTTTCAGTCAGTGTCTTACCTGCAGCAGACACCTGTCAGATCATCTCAGTCTGGAGAATAAGTGAGATATTTATTTATTTTTAGAGTCAAACGTACTACTAGTCAGAGAAAATTTCTTTAATTACGAACAAGAAAAATTTTTAGTTGTAAGAAACACAGAATACACCAGGCTGAGCATGATCATTTTCTGTGCATGTTAAATGGTAGAGAAAGTATTTTCTATTTGTTATGTCTAAAATACTAACTTGATCTAAAATGGTTAAACTGGAAGTATCACAAGTTGGACAGAGCTGTAAGTCTGGTTTGGTCTGGATAATTTGCAACAAATGATTCCACCCACCTTCAAATAAAAAACTAACAACAAGTTTCCTCCAGTCCTGCTAACATCTTAGCAGTTAGCATCAACTTCCTCTAATGTTTCTGTTTACCACTTTAGCATTAGTGGAGCCAAGACACCTGCTTAGCAGTTAAACRTTCTTCATTATTAGTTAGTGGTTAGTGAAGCTAWTTTTTTGGCCAGCTKTGCTCAAAACTGAATTTCTGTGAYACCAGGCTAGASCTGTTTTGGTCATTTTGTGTTTGTGTCTCTTTCCAGTCCAACCATRCCCAGGCATTCGAGGTTCAATTTCGAATTGAATCATCATTTTATATTTACACTAATGGGCAAAAAACAAAATAATTGAAAACATATATGTCAAATGCAGCTATGCATCTCAAATCAAAACAACAGACTTGTTTGAAAAATATCCTGTCCTGGATCTGTGCTGCACGTTATCATGATTCTGGACTTCTCCAAACAGCCTTCAGTAGATGAAGCAACAAGCAGTGGATGCTGCAGCGTGGTCAGATCTCTGTAAAGTGTTTCCAGTGAGTAGACTGATGTACGCTGGCAGCTCCCGTGAGATATCCGGTAATCCCAGACTGAGGATGACAGGTTTCGCTCTCCACCCGTCTCTGTGACGGCATGGCCCGAGGCACTTCCTTTGCTGTTCACCTTTCAGAGCCCTCTCCTCCACCTGAAGATGTCAGAGCTCATCACCACTGACCTCTGAGCTTTTCTCTGAGGGGAAACGGCTTCTCAAATGGGTCTTAGACCGAGAAAAATAAAGGCATGGAAGGAATATAAATAAATGTTTATGTAATTAAACGTTGGGTTTCCTATTTTGTGGGAAATTGATGCAGGGCACTGCCTGACCAGATTTNACTTCATACCGTTGTAGTATGTCTGAGGTAGTTTGATTATTGAAAATTACATTATCTTAATTCAGTTTTCTGTAAGAGGTAACAGCTAAATGCCACTAACCTTCACATTATTGGGAATATTATCAGCTTTGAACAAATCATGACCATCAGAAGTCAATAAAATGCTCCATTATGAAATAAGCAAAATGCTACAAAATGCAATTGATAGTGAAAACATTAACATGACCAAGAAAATGGAAGTGGAAGAAAACATGTTGCATAAGGCTCTTAAATAACTTTCACGTGGCCTGCCAGATGATCTGACAGGAGTTCATGATCTGGACATTTTTAAACTTAAAATAAAAACCTGTTTGGTCTAGTTTTTACAGAGGACAGCTTTATTCTAAAGGATAGCGTTTTTTTATTTTAGCTATCTTTGCTTTTTTCACTGTAAAACACCTTACATTGCTTTTGACTTGAATGAAAGGTGCTATTGAAATAAAGTTTGTTGTTTTTACTAAATAAGTGCCTTTTAAAGCACATGACCAGAGTTTAATATCCCAGGTATCAGAATAAAACTTGACAGGATGGTACATTGAAAGAAGTGTTAAATAAAGCTGGATTGTTCTAATTTCTTTTGCATGCTAAACAGATGAAAACATATTGATCATGTGCAAACCAAATTCTTAATTTATTATAAACAAATGCATTTAAAACTGGGGCTGGCGTTCATTAATATAAAGTGTTTTTTGTAGACATAAATCAGGATTTTGCACATCTGTCTGAGGAAAATTTGTGCATCCAACAGCACTATCAATATAACAGCGTTTGTCTTGCTGCATATATTAATCACATTTAAATGAGGTCGTATGTTTGCATTTAGAAAAACAAACTTTCATACATTTATGTATAACTACATTACTAAAAAAAGCATCTGATTTTCAGAACTCAGCACAGTTCACAACATACAGTATCGTTACAGATGATGGTATATTTCTTTTCAGGAGCAAAAAATACAAGCTGCGTAATCTTCCCGTGAATTTTTACATGTTGTCATTCTGGAAATGTTCTTAAATAGCTCAGTCTTTATTATAAAATTCACTGTTTGCATGTAGATGAGAGCGTTCAGTTTGCTTGTGTCATAACAATTTGCACTAACGTTTGTTAAATAAATTTAAATGCTACAAATTCATGTAATATTTACTCATCATTATCTAGTAAAAGTTATTTAGAATATTGTTAAAGATTTGTGA
>NW_013952528.1:973959-975580 GCF_001266775.1 Austrofundulus limnaeus | reverse complement strand
TGCAGGGCACTGCCTGACCAGATTTTTAAAATTTATRTATATTTCTTATTTACTAAATGATCAAGTGTTACAAAAATATGTGCCAAKTCAGAGTTATTCTCTATCTCAGAGTCTTTGGACTTCATACCGTTGTAGTATGTCTGAGGTAGTTTGATTATTGAAAATTACATTATCTTAATTCAGTTTTCTGTAAGAGGTAACAGCTAAATGCCACTAACCTTCACATTATTGGGAATATTATCAGCTTTGAACAAATCATGACCATCAGAAGTCAATAAAATGCTCCATTATGAAATAAGCAAAATGCTACAAAATGCAATTGATAGTGATAATATTAACATGACCAAGAAAATGGAAGTGGAAGAAAACATGTTGCMTAAGGCTCTTAAATAACTTTCACGTGGCCTGCCAGATGATCTGACAGGAGTTCATGATCTGGACATTTTTAAACTTAAAATAAAAACCTGTTTGGTCTAGTTTTTACAGAGGACAGCTTTATTCTAAAGGATAGCGTTTTTTTATTTTAGCTATCTTTGCTTTTTTCACTGTAAAACACCTTACATTGCTTTTGACTTGAATGAAAGGTGCTATTGAAATAAAGTTTGTTGTTTTTACTAAATAAGTGCCTTTTAAAGCACATGACCAGAGTTTAATATCCCAGGTATCAGAATAAAACTTGACAGGATGGTACATTGAAAGAAGTGTTAAATAAAGCTGGATTGTTCTAATTTCTTTTGCGTGTTAAACAGATGAAAACATATTGATCATGTGCAAACCAAATTCTTAATTTATTATAAACAAATGCATTTAAAACTGGGGCTGGCGTTCATTAATATAAAGTGTTTTTTGTAGACATAAATCAGGATTTTGCACATCTGTCTGAGGAAAATTTGTGCATCCAACAGCACTATCAATATAACAGCGTTTGTCTTGCTGCATAGTTTAATCACATTTAAATGAGGTCGTATGTTTGCATTTAGAAAAACAAACTTTTATACATTTAAGTATAACTACATTACCTATAACTAAAAAAAGCATCTGATTCTCAGAACTCAGCACAGTTCACAACATACAGTATCGTTACAGATGATGGTATATTTCTTTTCAGGAGCAAAAAATACAAGCTGCGTAATCTTCCCGTGAATTTTTACATGTTGTCATTCTGGAAATGTTCTTAAATAGCTCAGTCTTTATTATAAAATTCACTGTTTGCATGTAGATGAGAGCGTTCAGTTTGCTTGTGTCTGTCTTAGTGCACTGAAAAAAATAACTTGTAAGATTTACTTGAAAAAAATCCTCGTAACAATTTGCACTAACGTTTGTTAAATAAATTTAAATGCTACAAATTCATGTAATATTTACTCATCATTATCTAGTAAAAGTTATTAAGAATATTGTTAAAGATTTGTGAATAAATCAGGTAAATTTTACTTAATTTGCTCAATTAAATCTTGTAACATATACAGTACTTGATCAAATTAACTAAAATTTACCTGATTTATTCACAAATCTTCATATTCTTAATAAATTTTACCAGATAATGATGAGTAAATATTACATGCATTTGTAGCATTTAAATTTATTTAACAAACGTTAGCGCAAATTGTTACGAGGATTTTTC
>NW_013952528.1:971473-973201 GCF_001266775.1 Austrofundulus limnaeus | reverse complement strand
TACCAAAAGTTTGTTTTTTCAATGGTGCACACTGCTTAAAATGGCAAAAGGCAGCAAGGGAGAGGCTTAATTTTTAAACCTATAAAGGAGAGACACGTATAGTCAGCTCTGTAGAGTCTGACAAAGTGAAACTGGTGGCAAATAGTTCTGCTAATAAAAAAAAATCCACCAGATTCTTCCCTCATTTTGACAAACACTGCAGCAGCATCACATCCCTTTACCTTTGGCTCATTTTGTAACAAATGACATTTATGGTAAGTCTCCAGGTAACTAATACTCTGGGTGTCATGTCCAATTTGTCAAATCTGGTTAGTATTCCCAGGATTCACCTCTTTTTGTCAAAGCAGCAAGAAAGGTTTCTCCTATAGGGGATGGAAGAAACAAACAAATTGGTGACCGAGGACGAAGGAGGAGGAAGTAGTAGTGCTTTAATCTGCTACCTTTGACAACCATCATTAACACATGCTGGGTCAGACTTTCTTCTCGCTGACTTACTGACAKGAAATGGGTATTTTCAGCACTGTTAGTGACAGGGGCAGAGAAGGTAAGAATGAATGCAGAAGAATATTACAACTGTTGTGAAGAAAAAAATGCTGCATGCGTTAAGATGTTWTTGTTTCCCTTTTTATAACCATTTCAATTTACCTGTTTTGTCTCTGTCAAGTACTGTCTGGGGGTTAGGTTAGGGTGGGGCTGTGGTTAGAGCTGTCACCTCAGTAAGGCTGCAGCATCACCTCCTGATCAGAAGCCTCTCTGGGTGGAGTTTGCATGTTCTCTTCTTACAATCATGGATTTTCACCAGGTGCTCCAGTTTTTTCCCATTAACACAAAACCTGCATGTTAGGTTAAATGGTAACTCTAAATTGTCCCCAGGTGGGAGTGTGAATAGTTTTTTTTGTCTCATTTGTCTCTATGTGTCCCTGTGATGGACTTGTGAACTTGCCACCTCTCACACAGTGACTGTTAGAGAGAGGTACCAGCTCCCTGTGACCCAGAAAGGAGAAGCAGGTATAGAAAATGGAATTAATGGGTAAATATCTTGCCTTCTATCACTGACATGGGTGATATATTTAAGGTGTGAAAATGGTATGTGTACCTATTATTTTATTTAGGAATAGTGGTGGTGCAAAATGGTTTGGATGCCTGTTTTCAAAGATCTAGGAAACGTTTTCAGAATTACAGTATTGCACGTACCTAATCAAGAAGTTCATGAATCATTTAGAAACAGTCTTTGAAAAGGCAATAAATGCCCTAAAACCATACAATACGTTTGCATATGTCTTCTAAATAATTTTCTCCTCACAGACACAAAAAAATTCTGTTCACATCAAAACCAATTTTACAGTTGCAGAGTCCAAAACAGACACCTGACCTGTGATATGTCTGCTATGTCCTGCTGGAGTGTGACATGATTTGTCACATGCAGCTGTCATGGATTGTGTACAAGCTAATACTGTGTCAGAACAGTATAGTAGTATATAATATTTATAATTCAAATCCTGGCCCGGGGACCTTTCTGGGTAGAGTTTGCATGTTCTCTCCAGGTACTCCGGCTTCCTCCCACAGACCAAAAACATGACTGTTAGGTTAATTGTTAACTCTAAATTGTCCCTAGGTGTGAGTGAGAGAGTGAACAGTTTGTCTCGTTTGTCTCTCTATATGTGTCTCTGTGATGGACTGGAGATATGTTCAGGGTATAGCTACCCTGCCCGTCACACTGACTGCTGG
>NW_013952528.1:967278-970110 GCF_001266775.1 Austrofundulus limnaeus | reverse complement strand
AGTGGAGTAAAAGTAAAAAGTTCCCAAATAAATAACTACTCAAGTAAAGTACAGATACTCAAAAAATGTACTTAATTACAGTAATAAAGTAAAAGTACTTTGTTACTGTCCACCACTGGGTATAGATAATGGATGGATTATATATATTTTTAACAATAACAAACCAGAATGAAAACAAGCAAAAATAAAATAAAAATAACGACTTTCTATTTCTTATCTTTTTTTWAAAAAATGCAAGGAGTAGAARGTACAGACAAATGTCAGAAGTTGAAGTAAAATATTGGTTGAAAAAATAATTACCCAAGTACAATATACATAACCAAAATTTCTACTTAAGTACAACAACAAGGTATTTGTACTTAGTTACTTTACAACTCTGCACAGCAGCATGTCATCAATAAGGTCAAATAACAACTTGTCTGATGTCAGGTCAAACTCATTTATTATCAAAGCCTTTTTTGCAGATCTCATCATCCTACAAGACCTTTTTTCCTCAGTGTTCAAACTTGTATTGAACCATCCAGCTGTATGACGTTTAGGGCGAGAGGGCAGAACGACAGAGAACAGGTAGCTAATATTATTTTCTGTAACAATAAGAAAGCTATAGATGTTTCATTTAAAATTGATGATGTAGAGATCTGTAGAGTCAGTGAAGTGAAGTTTTTATGTGTCATTATTGATGAAAAACTGACATGGAAACACCATATAAATGGTTTAAGAACAAAAATGGCCAAATCAATTGGAGTCCTGTACAAAGTAAGAGAACTGTTCAATGACTAAGCACTGTTTATGTTGTATAACGTTATAATTGTTCCTCATTTAATTTACTGTATTGAGGTATGGGATAAAGCTTGTAAAACTATCACAAATCCTATTTTCATTTTACAGAAAAGAGCTATACGAGTTATTACTAGAAAAAAAATCTAATACATTGTTTCATGACTTGAAATTATTAAAATTCTATGATTTGGTTGATTATAATATTTTACAGTTAATGTACAGAGCTCATAAAGGTGTCTTACCTTTCAACATTCAGGTAAATTTTGTTAAAAGAGAGAGCTGTTATTATCTTAAAGGAATTGAAATGTTTGTGAAACCTTGGGTTTGTACGAGCCTGAAGGAGCGACCCACTTTAATCCAGGGAATAAGATTGTAGAGCAACATGGAAGATGAGTTTCAAAATGCCAGATCCTTGTATATATTGAAGAGAATGTTAAAAATAGCATTCTGAAGAAATATGGAGAATTATAAGTGAATTCATGCTAATTGTTGTTTGAGTTGGTGTCTTAGTTTTTTGTTTTAATTAATTTTTAAGTGTTTTAAGTTGTTTTGAATTTTTATTGCATTTTACTTTTCTTTTGAACATATTTTGGGTATAAAAAAGGGGCAGATATAAGATTTATTCTTCTTCTGCATCGTTTCATTTCATTTGATTTCATTTTGATTGTTTTTTTCAAACTTTGTTAATTTTGTATTACAAATGAAACAAATAAAAATACTACTACTACTACTACTACTACTACTACTACTACTACTACTACTATACTAATGTTAACTTGTTGTTGTTTGGTAGCTCGCTATTGTATCGTCAAATTATTGTAAAAAAAGGAAACACTACAGTTGTTGCAAACAATTCACGTGAAGTTACTCTCATCTGTGTGACATACCCCCCCCCCCAATAAATAAATAAATAAATAAATAAATAAATAAATAAATAAATAAAGTCAGTGAACCAATAAATGAGCAGGTTCCAGAAACCTGGCTGGACCTGTGCYGATGGGCTAATACAAAACGCCAAACCTGAGTTTGAACCCTGGCCGGGCAAGTTATGGTCTGCTCAGTCGCATGAGACCTTGACAGAAGAAAAAATGTGTTCTGTTGCAACTTAAAGAGAAACAAGTTCTTGGAAAGACAAGACATCAGTAGAGAAGTGAAAGACGAGTTGGGATAAAGGAGCTGGTAAAACTGAGGTGTCAGGAGTGTTTCACTCTCTAACTCCACATGTCAAATGGGTTTGACCTGCTCTTCTCTCCAAAGACCCAGAGTTTTCGTTTCTTTCCGCCCCTTAATTTCCAGCAGAGTAAAGTGTGTTTTTCTTCTTCGCATTAAGGGATGATTCAGTGGGTTTGCCGCGGTTTACCCTCAGTAGGATTAGAGCTGGAAGCCTTCTTATTATCTTCAACCGTTTGAGTTCCTTCGTCTGTTAGGAAGAGCAGTGGAGCTTAAGACAAAATTATCCCCTCGGAGCCTTTCGAGTGGCACAGCTCCTGCCTGGAAATGGCTGGGGAGCAGTTTGGCAACGGGGCAACTGGGAATAAGGAGGCAGCCGTGACGCGGCATCGGAGTACATGAGAGGTCGGAGAGGATGTTTGGGTTTAATTTATACAGCAGGATCGGCTAGAGGAGGGCACTGAGGAGGAAAGAGGCTGGAGGACGTGAGCTGTGTACGCTGRTGAATGAATAGAGATTTATGCTAGGAAGTGATAAGAATTCAGTCAGAGCGAGTACAGATACTTCTTGTCTTTGACAGGAGTTKGGGAATCAGCTACAAAAGCATTCACAGAATGAAAAAACATGTCTGTGCTTCAGCAATTTCCACTGAAATTACAAGAACAACTGGGCCGTAGCAAAAGTAGCCGGTGAAAATGTGGATTCTACTCGATGAATTTCACCAGCTTCTGGCTACTTTTGAGTCCTGTGCACTTTCACCTAGCTGATGCCATCATTTTACAGGGAAAATAATTGACATGCATTATGGGAGATGTAGTTTACAATGCTCAGCTTATTTTGAGACATTAATACAAGGCTATTCAACTATGCTGGGTGGGGGGG
>NW_013952528.1:961886-966942 GCF_001266775.1 Austrofundulus limnaeus | reverse complement strand
TTAAAATAGTTTACTTTGTTGCATTGAATCAAACATTTGAAGTTTACAATTGATTTAAAAGCTATTTTTTTATATTAAAGCAAAAGTTTAACAGAGAGAGCAGAAAAAAAAAGTTATTTATTTATTTTTTGGGTGGGAAGTGGAGGCGTGGGCAGGGCCACGTTAGCGGGTCAGACCCACGGGCCACATTTGGCCCATGGGCCTAGAGATTGACACGTGTGACCTAGGATGGGATGCTTTTGTTGAGAGTTACTGTAAATGATCAAACAATGATTAAATTAAATTAAAAACATCTGGGGAGTCATTAAGGTGTTCTTTTTGCACAAAAAAAAGTTAAATCAAAGAAATTATACTGTATGTAAATATACATTTTACACATTTAAAAATTGGGTAATTTCACTGTAAATTACCACCTGATTCATGATTTTGCACCGAAATGAAAAACTGAAATCTCCCTAATGCAGAAAAATCAGAATGTGTATTACAGTAGGTCATCTAAWGTTCACCTTTACATAATTTTTCTGCACTTTGAGGAGAGTTTCTGCTGTGAGGTGTGGCTGAGCTTACGGAGCTGATGCAATAATACATTTAGAAAATYCTTTAGGGATATAAAGGCAGATTTCTTTTTTCCATTTTTTTATTAACAAGAATACAAAAAAAATCTACATTCACATACCACTTACTGCAGTATGTCTGAACACATTATTATCAAACAACCCCACTCAGTTTCATTATCAAAAAACACTTCAGCATTTCCAGTTTCTAAAATCAGGTTTTCTTTAGGTGTTTGCATTTTACGCCAGTTCTTATTTATCATTACAGAATACCTTTTGTGTCTATGCTTAGCTTTTTTTTGTCTTTTTACATTTGGCACTTAATACAGAAAATCAATTTCCCTGTATTTCACAGGATTGAAGGATTAAACCACATTTGTGTGGCGGCATAAAAGCAACGTAGTCTCTCAAACGGGACAGACTGAGCTTCTTTGCCGTCGGACTCTGGTAAGAGGGTGGAATGTAAACTATAAAAATCAGGTAAGATCTYCACAGAGATACGTTGACATTGAGCTCCAAAAAGAAAAGGATTTAATAAAAAAAAATGACCTTACTCATCCTTCCACAAACTGCTTGTGTTTCAGGGGAAAAACATTAAGAAGTACGGGACAAAGAGCTCAAAAATGACAAACAATTTTACAATAAACACTTTAAAGACCCACATGGGAATACACTATCTTCTGTGCGTGTCAGTGAAACACTGAGAGAAGCAAGAAAAGCTCCTCTCACACAGGCTTTGAGGGCGGTTACATCATGTATGTTACAACATATAAGCAATCTTTTTCAAGATTTCTTCTCACAGCTCAAAATACAGTGCTGTTTAAAATAATAATAATAATTTAACATAAAATAAATACAGCACGTGAAACAAAGAAGTGAATAAAGACCAAAAACTCACTAACAGTTGCAGCAATGATTTTCACTCCCCCTCCCCCCTTAGTGTAAAACTACATGCTCAAACTGGAGTTGCAGAGGGTAACGTTGTCCCACTCCAGTATTTATTTATTTTTTATCTTCAGCATGAATCACACTGAATCACTTTGRACCAAAGGGGTTCTGCCCGCGGCTGATTCAGGCAGGAAGGGGTAGGGGGTGGTGGGGGTAAACATGTGCTTTGAAGCAGTTCCTATGCAYGGCCTTGTGAGACTCAAAGGATCCAGCCTGACTCAAAAGCTCCCTCTCTGGGGGCGGGGGGCAAATTTAAAACCTGCTCGTGTTGCCGCAGCGGCCACAAAGGCATTCGAGGCCTCGGCAGGAATCCCAACAGTCACCAAWGTCGGATATATCCCAGTTTAGTCTTCAACTTTCCAACGTGTGTTTTGTCCACTTTTTCTGTCTTTGATTTAAAAAAAAAAAGGTACGCTCTACCAAATTGGAGGACTGTTTGTCTCAAGCACTCCGTACATCTCTGCGAGTTTTTTAAAACGCGGCCCCCAGTCGTTCAGATAGTCGTACTCGTGGTCGGTGTTCGACGTCCCCGACTGGAGCGAGCTGAGCGACTCGGCCACCGAGCCCTCGCCTTCGTAGGCGTACGTCTGCAGGGAGTCGTAGGGTGGGGCGCACGGGTCCATGTCCGCCTCCAGAAGCTTGGCCAGCACGTACCCGTGGACGTTGCTGTCCCCGCCGCCGCCCACGACGCACGCCTGGGGGACGTAGCGGGACAGGCTCTCGATCTCCGGCATCATGTCCTGTCTCAGTTTGCCCAGCGGGTGGTGCACCTCGCGGGGGTGCCACATGGCGGCGATGTCGAAGGCCTCGGTGTCCTCCTCGCCGCCGCCTTCGTCGTCRTACCGCACGATGTTTTCGTGCACGTTTTCCTCCTCGTCGCACAGGTAGGGCTTTTTGCGATGAGACCGCAGAGAAAGCATGAGCAGAATCATCACTGTGGTAAAGAAACACAAATGAAAGTTATGCCATTGCCAGGTCTTTATCTGATTCACTAAAAAAACACTCAACAAATTTCAATGTGTCATCATTTATCTAAAAAAATGAAGCCAAAATGTAACTGTTTTCAAMATTATCAATAGCTTTATTAGCAGTAAATCCTAGTTTTGGGGGTAAAAACAAATTTTTGTTCAAACCAGAATGACTTGATCTTCTCAAAACAATTGAGGCTACACACTTGAACATTAATTTGTGCTTCCTGAAGGAGCCAAGCTGCTGAGCCCTCTGGCCCACAGTTAAAGGTCTGCAGAAGGAGATAAAACGGTTCTGTGTCGGCCTCCAGTGGGAAAGACAGTGTGACTACAGGGCAGCTGCTTCTAATGAATACCAGATGTTTCACCAAGGCAAGAAAAGATATTTATCCTAGTAATGATGATGTCAAGCTGGTAGATGACTTTTTCAGTCATCTTTATTCACTCYGTTGTTGTATTTTGACATCTGAATGCTTTTTTTCAAATCTTTCAASAAACCAGCGGAGGCAGAGACAGGATTTTTTGCTAAATCAATGCTAAATAAGAACCTCTTTAATGGGAGGGAGAGGGGGGTCTATATAAATCACATTGTGTAACTTTGCTAAAATACCAGTAAAATAATTTGAAAATATATTTAAAAGGACTATTTTCATTCTTAACAATAAATGAAGAGGTGCAGTTCAGTATGAAAGATATGGAGTTGATATTTGGTGGTTTTCATTTCTGGATAAGCATGGAAAAGAAAATAAAGTGAAAAAAAAACATGTCTTTCTAGTCTTTGCTCCTATAACCTATACAAAGTAAGCAAATGCATATTTGACATGATAAAAAATGTTCAAAGTGCTTTTCCAAATTTTTTATATACAAATGATGGAAACTTTTCAGTGACTTTCAGCACTTTGCATGACAGATTTGTGGTTGTTAAACAGGGAGCACTTTTGATAACAGACTAATTCATGCTATAAGTACAGAGTATTTATTTTGTCTTTCAAATACAGCACAACTCTTGCTCATCACACGTCAGATAAAKCTGACAGTAAAAGGACTTTGTTACGTTTTAGAGTAAAATAAAAGTTTTTCAGGACCTCGCATTTGAACTTTAGAGAAGATTGATAGGATCACAAAAATAACTGAACACCTTTGATTTCAGGCAGATGTAGCTAAAAGCGATGTCTCTTTTCAACCTTATTTTATTCATTTTTTAATCATATTAGTTTACTGAATTTGTCGCTGGCAGACTTTATGTTGCTCACATGAAAAAACYTGGCCCATTATTTGAAAGAGCTAAAAATTATGTTCTCTAACTTTGCAGTTCCATTTGGAAAGAATGGAAAATCAGCCATGTCTGGTTTCCCTCTGCTCACAACCACAGCAGCAGGTGTGACTCACCCAGCAGGACAAAGATGCAGGCCAGGATGGCGATGAGTGCTCCTTTGCTGAGGCTGGCAGGGAGGCTGTAGGCCTCGGCGTTGCAYGACATGACGTTCCCCTCCTGGTCGCAGCTGCACACGCGGATGGTCAGGGTGCTGGTGCTGGTCTGGACCGGCTGCTCCCCGTCGGAGACAAAGATGGGCAAATAAAAGGTGGTCTGGTCCTGCTGCGACCAGCCGCTGCGGCGTGTCAGAATCCATGCTGTGTTGTCTGGACACAAAAAGGACAGGGAGAGGCAGACTGTATTTAAAATTTATTTATATCCAAGTTCCTTAAGAAAGGAAGTTTGTTTTTTTCTTTACACTTGAATGACTCATACTGCGCTGAAAAAGCTATCAGCTAAGACCAACAGAAAACCTGATGAACTATTGATTATAATCATATTAATTAATTAGAAAAAAAGTGCCTTATAGGAGAGAAGAAGAAAAAAGAGGTTTGGATCAAGGTGTCTTGCAGTGCTGTAAGATTGAGGCTATAAAAACAGTCAGTGAGATGTTCAAAAGAGCTGTGAGGAGGATGTTTACAAAACTTTTTAACACCAGTCAATCACAGTTACTCTGACCCTGGAGTAAGGAAAGTAATTTGGGACACTCTAGACATCATCCACAAAGAAACATATTTTCCCCCTAAATTAACTAATCTTTTATTTTAGCCTGGCCATTGCCTTCCTTCCACTTGATTCTTTTTTTTCTCTTTTTTTTCTCTTTTTTTTGTCACTTCAGTAGAAAATGAAACCGATTAGTTTATTTAGTGTATTTATTTCTTCATCATCAGTGACTTTTTTTAAGTGAAGAGAAAATAGAGACAGAGAGAAAAACAGAGAGAGAAGTAATTAGAAAGATAGAAAGATTGAAATAGTGATTAAGAAGTATGTTAAATATACACCAACAAAACACAGGACCACACACCCAACATCTGTCCGCTCACCTGAAAAATAAATGGATAAATACATGGAGGGCATATATAAAAATATACACATATCCATACATATATAAAGATATACATACATACATGCCTACATTCATAAATATTGTCAGTATATACACACAGACAAATTTACACACTCAGTGACCAGTCAGAACCCCCCGGATCAGAACACCTGTTTGTKAGCAGTTGTGAACATGCGTGTATATACAAGATTTCTCCAATGGAATA
>NW_013952528.1:948322-961018 GCF_001266775.1 Austrofundulus limnaeus | reverse complement strand
AGCCACACCCATGACCACCCCACCACACCGCCAATGACCAAGTGCACCCCCCCAGCCGTCCGCCCCCTGGAACCCGGCAGCCACCCTCAGGAGACCAAGCAGCACCAGGGAGGATGGTGAGCCAGCCCCGCCCCCGGCGACCGTCCAAGCCCCGAGCCCACCCACAGCCCACCCTTCTTCAGGACCCCCTCCCCAAATGGCAGTCGGGGAACGGGATGGGAATAAAGACCCTGACACCCACACCCTCACCCCCAGATGTACTGTTGGTGCTTCCACTTGATTCTAATCTCCCTTCTGCTCCGTGCTTTCTCCCATTGACATGATTTTCTCCGGTAGAATCTCAACCAGGCCAATCAGCGAACAGAAGGATAAGTTGTGAACGACGTTGATTTTCTGTTCTGCTTCAGTCTGCCTGTAGTTTAGCAAYGGCAGCAGAGCAAGTGAATGAAGCCAGTCCGTGTTGACAAGCCTTYCAAATTAAATTGAATTTGTTTCTCAAAGCCAACAGCACTCATTTACAGCCATCTTGTTCAGCTCAGAATTCTCTCCTCTCAGTAGKGGATGGCTGTTTACAGCACACACAATTTCCGGTTAGCTTATTAGCTTAGCTTCCTTCATGGTGAAGCTGGCGCACTACATACGTCACTGCCAAGCATTAACGTTTCGGTAAAATCAGATCTAACCTTTTTAAACTTCAATTGAGTCCAGCGAGCAAACATTTCTCAATAGCTGAGAGTCCAGACCAGGAGTGCACAAACATTTTCCATGAGAGGGCCACAACTAAAAAATATTTTCCCAGAGAGGGCCAAATAAAAAAAAAATTCCCCAAGAGGGCCAAAATTAAAATCAATCTGAGGGCCGCGGGCCAAATACAATAATATAAGAAATGCAAATACTTCTTAAGAAAAGTTGTTTTATTTTTCCTGATAAGCTAGCAGCCGGTGCGATTGCCCGCAATCTTTTAATTTTTTTTCAGCTCATGGACATGGAGAAAATTCAACATATGCTTGGGCAGCAAAGGCTCATGGGACTTTTCATAATTTAAAATTTGAGTATATGTGGTCTTACAAGGTGTGCAAATCGAGATAAGGGCTTAAATCTAATCTAAATGTCTCTTGTAGTTACCTGTATTTTATATTTAATCTTAACATAATTACAATAGTAACAAAGGAAAACTGCTGGTGGGCCAAATCAAATGGCTTAGCGGGCCAATTTTGCCCACTTTGGGCACCTCTGGTTCAGACCCTCTGTACGAAGCAAAGTGTAGAACAAGAGGCTGATTTTTACTGGGCTAGTTGGGAACTAGTACTCTAAAACATTGTCCACACAGAAACACATTTTCCCCAAATTGTCTCATTTTTTGTAATTTCTAAAAACATCCATAAACACTGCACAGTTTCTAGAAATGTTTTAATTTACATGAAAATACCAACAATGATCTAAAACACTGTAGAAGCTACCATGTAAAATGATGCCATGAAAATACACGGAAAACTTTCTGCTGGGATTTTAGCCAGAGCAACCTTCTAACCAGTAGACCATACTGGACCTCGAYCCAGCATCCTTCCCTCACAGTGTTTGGGTTTGCCCAGCGTCTGGCTGTGCTACATGCAGTTAACCCTGTCACACTCTGAGTGGGACTGAWTGTCTACCTTGGTTGTCCCTCAGTGTGAAGTTCGGGTTGTTGGCGGCCTCTGGAGCCAAGCTGTAGTAGAAGTGTTGACCCCCCAGAGGCTCATCTGGATCAGCGGCTGTCACGGTCTGGATCAGCTGGAACACAATGGACACCCTTTATAAATGTAGTTCTTCCAAAATACACAATTTTACTGGATCTTGAGATAATCAGAKCACAGAAAACAAACAGGATCAACTAAAACTGGGTTTGCAGACAAGCGGCTTTGGGTTTACCTGTCCCGCTTTGGCGTTTTCGCAAACRTACGTCTCCAAATAATGAGCCAGCGAAGGAGGATTGTCGTTCACATCCAGGACTTTCACAGCCACAGTCACGCTCGCAATCAGCRTGGGGTTATCTGCAGGTAAACACAGTTTAGACGCTTTAAGATGCAAGCAGACACATCCYTGTTTACATATCCCACTGAGCTGCCTCCGTGGCTTCTTTAATMTTCCCCTCATTTACTGCGAGCCTGCAGCACATTATGGCTTCTTAAGCTCATATCACAATTCWATTTTTCTTCATTACAGTCAGCAATTTGCATACCTTAACCAGCTGTGTAATGGCCTATAGAAACACAATTACAGGGTAGTAACTACTTTCTCAGGTTTCATCACATGATCAATCAATCAGTGGTGCGACTTTGGCTCTGAAGGTCGATGCTCCGAGTACTTAATTCATGGCTTAAGCTTCCAATTTACCTAAACATCACCATTTTAGTTAATCACTGGTGTGAAAATCCGGGCGAGTAAAAGTTCATTTAACATAAATTTAAAGTGTGGTGTACAAAGTCATTTTTTACTGAAGTATAACTAAAAATGCATGGAATATATACCAGTAATAAAACTTTCGGTCAACAAAAATACTTTTGTGATGGACTACAAACAAAACAAAACGAAATGAAACAAAACAAAATAAAACAAAACAAAACAAAAAAAATGGCACACACGGCACGCATATTATCTCTGTATTAATAAGAAATAGCCGGAGAATTTGAAGGTGACACAAAGCCAGATAAAAACATAATGCAAGCAAACCATTATAACCATTACTACTAAGTAAGTAAGTAATTAAGTTGAGCACTTACAATTAAAACATATATTTGTTTTTATTTGTGTTTTTTTCTATGAGTAATAGTTTGTTATTGTGTTGAAAGAATAAAATAATCCACAATACAGTAACGTTGTTATATAGGCTTATTAAGTGATGCATTTTGATTGGTTGCTATATGGAAATATGAAAGCATGAAAGGCACTAGTAGCACATAGTCTCACCTTTCTTAAGAGTAAAGAAGGACAGAGAACATATAATAGCACAGTTCTCATCAAATATGTAGGATAAACTTTATGGTCAGCGCCACGGTCTCGCAATCCTGAGGCTGCAGGTTCAAGCCCAGGTTGTGTAAATCAATCATCTTCAGTTTGTTCCGGCTCATTTCCCATTCTGCTCCTTCATCGTTTCCTCTTCACACCGTCCTATGAGTGCCCTCTCTGTCTCTTCCTCATCTTTAATTAGCCGCCACGAGAGAAGTTATTTAATTAGCCATTAATTCCATTACTGCATCCTTTAAGGTGTGTCGACCAAACAAAGACGCAAACACACAAACAAARCAAATGGATTAAGAAGCAAGGTGACTTCTGGTGCAACCAGCTGTGAGATTTCCTGCAGGGCGTCTGCTTTTCTGAGTTACCTGAACCGCAGGAGCTGCTTTGTAAAAAAATCACCGGGTCRGAGTTACAAACTGTCTGCAGCTTTTTAAAGWTTTTTTKKTTGTTTTTGTAAATCTTAGAGTTGACCAATTGTAAAAGCACCAGTTCACATAGCCAGAGTGAAACTATTAGTTTTATAGTGAGTAAAATAATTATTTTGTTCATATATTTTAAACAGCTTCTGCAGCTTGTTAACTTTGTTTACAGTAGTTGCTGTTCATCAGTAAAGCAYTTTCTTTGACATTATTCTTTATTCAAGCGTTCCTAACTTTTTCTTTTCATTTGCATTCTGTATTTTACATTTTTTTGTCAGATTTATTATACATTTTCAAACTCAGTTGAAGTTTTGTTTAAATCCTAAGAAAAGCAACTAACTTTATAGTGCTGAAACAAAGCTCATCTATTCAGACACATGTAAAACACTTACTCATCTCCATGGCCAGGACTGTGATGTTGTGCCATCCAGTCTCCTCTCGGTCCAGAGAAYGCACCGTCATCAGCGAGCCAGAAGTGATTTCGATGTAAAAGAACTTCTCGGKGTCGCTGGACCTCTCGATGGAGTACCTGGTGACACAAGGTGACACAGCTGTGTGAGATCAGAGCTCAACAAAGGGCACTTTTGTGTGTAATCCTATCTGAGGGCCACGCACGCACACATAACCAATCCAGAGTGTGTGCGTCTGTGCGATAAGGCGTCAGGCTGGCAGCTCCTGGAGGCTCGGTAAGAAGAAGATCCTGGTACGAGGCTTAATCGGAGTATCTGCCTCTTCTGCCAAACAGACGGCAGGCACACAAGAACCTGCAGAGTGTCGCCTTGGCTCATCTCCTGTCGCCATGGGCCGCTTTCCAAACCACCCCACTGAGAGAGACGTGCTACGACAAGCAGCCGTGCATGCACATGAAGGAGGAGGAGGATGATATGGCACATTATTCACAACAGAAAAACAATCAGCTTTGATAGGAAGCTTGTTGTTACAAATTAAAGGTCTAGTGTTTCTTAAAGAAACGTGTATTGCTCTCCACCTTTAACRTCAGAAATTTAAACTAAACTTTTGTTCAACCTTGAAAATACCATTGTACGAAATCTGATGCGATATGACAAGATCTCACACAATTTGTTRGTGCTTGGAGTATTTATTGAGGATGACTCTCAGCTACTACCACATCAAGATGTAGCTCAGTATATGGAAAATTGCCTAAGGTAGGTGTCTTTTGTGTTTTTTTAGACTGGGACCCCTCAAACGGAGTAAGAACCCAATGTATATAAAAATATTTTTAAATATTTTAAGTTATATTTTCATGGAACAACATTGAACATACTCCTTTGATACGATGTAAAGTATTCAGTAAACAGCTTGTGTAACACGTCCCGTCAAAATAACGACACACAGCCATTAATGTGTGACAAAAGTGAGGTGTACTCAGTTTTTGAAGATATTGTATATATAGTGTATACTGGCATTAGTTGTCGACTGTTAGCATTAGGAGCTGCTGGTTGTAGAAATATTACAAAAAATACTGCACTAATAGGCTCTCAGTCAGTTACTGTGAACCTGAAAGAGTGGACATGACCTGTYCAGTATGGATAGGGGTGTGTCCTTCTATTTCTGTGCAGAATGCATGGTTTTGAGTGTTTAAAGACACAACTTTGAAAACAAAAAGAATATATGCATTTTTTTCACGAATCCCCATAGTACATCCATGGTTCCAGCAGAGGTTGAAACCTCATCRTTTGAGACCTCTGGCCTGGGGTACAGTATTTCCATTTTGTTTTGACTAAGGTCAGTTGATTGTGGCAAGTAATTTTAGTAAAATCTATCCAACAGTTTCCAAGAAACTTTGCTAACAGTAGGACAAGTAGCGCTCAGAGTATGCAATAAAGAAGACTTGCAGTTATTACCACAGRCATCARATTTAAGCTTWTTATCTAAAYGTTTGATAAAGCTGTAGTCATTTTTCTATTTGCTGCTGTTGCCATCATAAAACACTTAAAATGCAGCTTGAAGTGATTTACAGACTGTAATCAGACTTAATCAAAAAGGAGGGGAAATGAAGATTTCAACTCGGTACCATGCATCAGACAAATCAAATGTAAAATAAAAGCCTGATGTTAGCAAACAGGCACATTTGAGTCACTTTAGCAGCAGGCAGCTGTGAGAGCATTTGTGGGCTTGTTAGCCACACAGGGAAAGTCGTGACTGGCACATCCGCTGCTGGGGAGGTTCTCCCAAAGGGTCTCTATTAATATCAGTCATCCACTGTCATGAGAAGGGGGGAGACGCTATGAGTGGGGGGACAAAAAAGAAATGTGTGGGTTTTCCAGCATATCTGCCAACCAGGTTGCAGGCGGTAAAGGACAGGAAGAATGGGAGCTGGAAACTGAAGGTCAGTGCTGCTTGTTGTTATCTGTCATCTGTTGTTGTTGTGACTACCTGCTGCTCACATCCTCACCTTCCAGATTTTTTTTTCAAACTGCTCACTGATATCCTGGCAACTCTGGAGATTTCAGAGCTGCTTATTTGTTTTGTTTTTTTAAGCTGTCACTTGATTTATTGGTCATTAAAAACATCAAAGCAGTAGTAAGTGATGAGAAACGCTCCTGACAGGTTACAGGGGAGTTGGTTGATTAAATTAGGGCCAAATGTTTGTGTTGCCAGGAATCAGAATGCCCAGAGCCCCATCGCCTGCCACCTGGCTTACATAGAATCTGACCTTGACGGCTCTTCTTGCAGACCACCTGCTCGACCACCTCCGCCGAGGTGGTTCATGCACCTGATAAGGTTTCCTAGGTGATGTTCTCTGGAGATCACGCCCCCACTAGGAGGAAGCCCCTGGAGCAGACCCAGAACTTGTTGGAGTGTTTAAGTATCCTCTCTGGTCGGGTGGAGAAGCAGACGATTTTATCCATAAACTGCAACATGAGTCATCTGTATCGACTGCCTTTGTGTCACATTTAGAGTTAATTAAGGCATTAAAAGGGGACAGCTGGGATGTCATACTACTGATTCCTTTGGATGATTTACAGCCTAATTAAAATACTTTATGTCTAGGTTATGAGAAGCGCAGTCTGGACACTGACCCCACCACAGCGCTTCTGTTTGTGTAAAACACAAACCACAGAATAAATGTTTGTTACTGTGTGCTGTATAGGATTTTAAACACATTAAAATCTTTGTTTTTTTCTGTCAACCATCCTGCAAAATAATCAGCAGGTTTTACTGTCTGGAGTGTTGAGATCTTATTTGTGTCCAGTTTGAAGTTTTGTTAGGTTGCTGCCCTCTGCTGGTGACAAGGCAACAGTACACTTACTTTATTCGAAATCGACTGATGATTGTAAAAGTTTAACTGCAATTAACTTGCTTTAATTATATCAAATGCAAGTATAAAAGTTTTCACTTCAGTTTATGTTTTATATATTCTGTAATTATTCTGTTCTGTAAACTAAATATTAGTAGGAGCAAATTGTAACTAAATGTTTCAGTTCGGCAAACTTTTATTTTCATTTTATATGAACTTTTGAAGTTTTTCAGCTGTAGTTATTCTGGTGAGAAGCTTTTTTCATTTTCATTTTCATTTTCATTTTACACTCAAGTTTTGGTTCCAGAGTAGCAAACAGCAAACACAATTTAACAGTCTTCTTTTAAACTCAGATTTGTATTTCCAAATTAAATTAAATTGATAATGAAAGACAACTAAATTGGAGAAAAAAATGAATCTTTTAGAAAACTGGCTGTAAGTACAATAAATCTTATAGCCCCTTTACATGGGTTTGACTCACCCTTTTGTGCAGGCTGAGCATTTTTACACTGGTCCCACCCACTTTCAGCTYTGTTCTTAAAACCYACACWTGSGAGTTGAGCTGAAGAGTCAGCGTCAGCCGGCTGCAGACCGCTGATTGGCCAAAGAGTAACATTAATCATCAGAGCATCTCCTTCACAAGAATCAAACAGACCTTTTAAAAACCTCAAAACCACACCAATTTTTTACGTATACTGTATAACACATCTAATAAAATGTGAGCACTGTGGTTCTATGAAGAGGTGCAGACAACAGAATTCAAAGGGAGTTAAACCAAATGGACATATTATGGGTTGACCATGTAGAAAKGTAAGCATGACTTGGCCACAGCATTTCTGGAAATGTGGCACAGAATATTGAGACWTGTTAAAACTTGTATTTTCTTGTTGGTGGCGAGTTCTGCTGAGACTTGACAATGTAAAAAAACAGCATAAAGTTATTGAAACTAGTAGGACATGTATTTGTAGCAACAAAGTTTGAAAACGTTTAACTTTGAGCCTATTTTTTTCCWCCTCACCTCACAGTGTTGTTGGCTGCGTCCGGATCCCGGGCCGACACCGTTTTCACCACCGTCCCTATTTCTGCATCTTCTGGAAGCTCGATGTAGTACGCCGGCGCGTCGAACAGCGGTGGCTCATCCACGTCCTCCACGCTCACATGAACAATGGTGACATCTTTAAAGGGCCCGCCGTGGCGGTAGGTCGGGTCCAGGTTGATGTTGGCTCCCTCCACCTTCAAGGTGTAGCTGGGCTTGTTCTCAAAGTTTAATGGCTGCTCAAAGAAAATGCAAAAAACAAACAAACAAACAAACAAACAAATAAAATGGATATGGAAAAAAAAAACTATTGAAAGTTGCTTAACTGTTACATGAATTTAGCTAAAACCAAATTAGAATTTACAGATTTTGCACAAAGAAAATCAGGGTTATTAGCTTTTACTGTAGAACGGAGGGTCAAAAGTGCCAAATTCAAATAAAGAGTAATTTATATGTGAATTAAATGACTAAAAATTACAAATAAACACTTCAAGACTTTTAAAAATGATGTACGTGTCAGTACTCAAAATCTTAGTTATTTTTATCCATCCATCCATCCATCCATTTTCTTCCGCCTATCCGGGGTCGGGTCGYGGGGGCAGCAGCTTCCGAAGGGAGGCCCAGACCTCCCTCTCCCCAGCCACTTCTTCCAGCTCCTCCGGGGGAACTCCAAGGCGTTCCCAGGCCAGCCGAGAGACATAGTCCCTCCAGCGTGTCCTGGGTCTTCCTCTGGGCCTCCTCCCGGTGGGACGTGCCCGGAACACCTCACCAGGGAGGCATCCAGGAGGCATCCTTACCAGATGCCCGAGCCACCTCAACTGGCTCCTCTCGACATGGAGGAGCAGCGGCTCTACTCTGAGTCCCTCCCAGATGACCGAGTTTCTTACCCTATCTCTAAGGGAGAGTCCAGCCACCCTGCAAAGGAAACTCATTTCGGCCGCTTGTATCCGGGACCTCGTTCTTTCGGTCATGAGTTATTTTTATTAAAAGTTTAATTATTTATCAAACAATTTAAAAAAAATTGATGCAATGAATACATTTTTCACCTATTTGATGAGATGTTAATTATTTGTGAATACATTTCCGAATAAGAAAAAAAGTATTTATTATTATATAAATGTACGTATATAATTATATCTTTATTTCTACTGTCAGTTATTAAAATAAAACAATTATTTATTTATTTATAAACAATAAAATGACCCATTAGTATAAAGAGCAAAAAATGTCACTATAAGATGAAAAACTGATTTTGATGTGAAATATTTAAATCCCAAATTATTTAGAATAAAAGCACACAATGGAATTGGATTGATGATTACATGTGAAACAAATTACAACTATTTTGTATTCCATTTCCCACATTTCATAAGATAAATTTAAGTGCCCCACCGCACCCCACCCGCACCCCCACCCTCAACAAGTCACGTAAGTAAAGATTTGGCACATTCAACCCTCCATACATATCAGTGTTGTAACTGTTTAAAACTTATTTAAAAAAACATTTTCTTAGAGACCAATTAATAACATTTAAACTTGTGTAATTATGTAATATGTATGTTATTTACCCTTTTCACTGTGATGATGCCAAAGAGGTTGGTTGGGTCAGTGCTTATGTCAAAGGTGTCCCTCCCATCTCCATCTATGATGCTGTATTTCATCTCAGCGTTGACCCCGATGTCTCTGTCCTTGGCCCAGATCCGTCCCACCACGGAGCCCACGGGCGCTGACTCAGGCACGCTCATCTGATACAGCCCTGAGTACACAGAGAACCAAAAACTAATTCACTTCTCTGTCCTCTAGAGGGAGGCAAACCCTTTCTTTTCATCACAACAGCTCTCTTGATTCCAAATCACTTGTATCAGGCACAATAAAATAAAAGGCTCTATTATGACCTCACAGTTGGGTTATACGCTGTCTCGTGGGCCGGCTTGAATCTCATCTACCGTTTAACCTCAAAAAGAAGGTGACAGCTGCCCAATTTGTGGTTTTCCCCACAGTTTATTGTGAAACGTCTGCTAAGAGTCCCTGATCACAACCAATCAAATTTCCCTCAGAGTGATGGCGCTAATTGGTGATGGTTAGTGACTGGTGACGGAGGCGGGAATGGGAAATGAGWTTTTACTTTGTCTAGAGCCACCGGTTGAGAGAAACAACCTCTGAGCTCAGGAGGTTGATAATGAGACAAAAAAGTAATGTGGATTATGAAAGAGACAATATGAGGGGGCTGGGGRAAAGAGGAGGAAGTGCAGATGGGAACTGGTGGCCAGAAGCAGGCGGAGGGATTCACAACTCTGCAAGCTCTTACAAAACAAGTTGGACAGAGGAATAGTTCATGTGAATATAAATGAGTCGTCATCACAGAAACACTGCAGCTAAAGTCTGGAAACACATTGCTGACAAGACATACAAGTCAAGWATTAACTTCATATAAGTGTGTTTTTGAAATGTAATTAGAACAAAACAAAAGTTCATTTCATGCTCTGAGGGAGGAGTTTGTGGTGCAGTCAGGCCACTAAGTCTTTATGTGTAACTGGAGACTTAAGATGCTGTGCAGTTCAGGGTAAACTTGTGTTTCTTTGATTGACCTAATCCTAATGGTTTTAGCAAGTCAATATTAATTCTTGATATCAAATTTAATATGCTCAGAGACCAGCATTTTTCTAAGCAGATGGATGGATTTGATGTAAATATATTACTTCTACCGCAACAAGAACAACATCTCCACCTACTACAGCTACTATACAAATATAATAATAAGTCCACTGGGACTTATGATAGGCTTTATTGTTTGCTTTACATGTAGATAATAGTTTTCACACTTTCCATTCCTGCAGGTTTCCATGTAAATCTCTGTCTAAAAATAGATTTTAGTTGTTTCTTATCCAACAGGCTAAGTTTATTCTATCAGGAGAGATCAGGGAGGATGCAGAGACAGGACAAAAAACAAGTGATTTAAATACTTTGGTCAAACATGGGCGGGTTATCGTTGACGTCACTGAGCGTGACGTTGATGGTGGTTGTGCCGGCCAGCCCCCCCAGCTGTCCACCCATGTCTTTAGCCTGGATGACCACGGTGTAGTTCTCCCTGGTCTCTCGGTCCATATCAGCCAAAGAAACTCGGACCACACCTAAGGAGAGAAACAAAGGGGGGAGGAGGACTTAGAAGACAGATCACATGGTGATTTAAAGGTCAGTGACAGAAGACTGCTGACACAGATTAGGGTCATGTCCGAGAGATCTTCGCCTGGACTGTTGACTAAAAATCTCACACATTTTTATTATTAACCCTCTGAAGGTTCTTTATAACTTTGTATTTTTAATGGTTGATTTTGTTTCCCTTAAAAAGATTTATTTATTTTAAATACTTATATTTAGTCATACTTTTCTTACTGAAATTATATCTGAATGGCTTTTAAAAAAAACCCTGAGGGCCTTTTCTAGTCAATTCTAGGAGGACCATCCATTCAGCTTGGTTGTTCTCCGAGCTGCATCAATCTGGTTTGCCTACCATCGATGCCGTGTTTTAGTTCGAGCCAACAGATGTCGTCCCGATTGGCAAGCATGGATTCTTTAGTCTTGAAGGTGGAGCTTCTGTTTTGTATTAAATGTTTTGACCCTTTGCACATGACGTCATGCTCTTCACAAGGCGGCCAACTCCGCTTTAACCATTGTCAAAACAACCTAGCATGTAAACTCCTGTTCAGCTAGTTAAAATACAGACAATTGGTAGCCTAATATCGCTTTCATTTAGTTGATTTATCTGTAGAAATAGGGTCACAGGGCGCTGCGTGGACAGCTGAACAAGCAGCCAATGAAACAAAACAAACCTGTCATTTTAATGCATGTATTGGATGAGGACAGAACACGCCATCAACCATAAGGACTGGGAGCCCTATGTGTATTCACGAATTTGCATTGGACAATACTTTAATATCGATTTATGTCAGGGTACAAAATATTAAAGGTGAAATGACTTTTAAAGAAATTCAATTGATAGATACTACACCAATGTTCAGCGCTACAGCTCTATTCATACTACGCTACCTACAACACAGCGCCAAAATGAGCTCAACAGCTGTGGGTAAACAAGTGTCCACAGTAGAAAAAAAAGAAATTGTTGATTTGAAAGAAAATACTAAATTCAGCGGCATGGACACAGTTTGGGTTTTGAAGGTTTGACAAACTTAAGTTTTCAATCTGCTCTAAAATGTGCCGGCGAGTGGKAACAACGAGCATCAGAAACTCATCRAATCTGTTYGACCACATGAAAACGTTCCACTCGATAGAACTTTCTGAGTGTATGAAAATGAAGCACCCTAAAAATGCTTCAGCCCTCTACCTAAAACATCCATGGCTATACTGGCAAAAATAACTTGTGAAAATGATCACAATCGCTGCGTTTAACACTCCCCTCCCTCACTTCAAACTCCCACTTGACTAGGTGACGTAGTTGCAAAGAGTCAATACTGAGCACAACACAACTGTGTTTTTGCTCTTTATATTAAAAAAAATTGAGAGCATCTTGCTACCATGAAGAATATACTATTTCTTCCAGGTAAGTTCCAGACCCGTCTGAGATTTTTATAGCGTTCCTGAAAGCAGAGCTATTACAAGAATTGAAATTAGAAGGATAAACAAAGTAATGTGTTGTTATATGATATGAAAAATATTGGATGAGAAAATGTATTTATAATGGATTTCAATGGGTCAATCTTTCTTCAAAGGAGCCCTGTGATGGACTTGCGACCTGTCCAGGGTGTACCCAACCCCTTGGACCCCCACCCCCCACCAAACCTGAAAGGAAGAAGCGAGTAAAGATGAACGGATGGACGGATGGGATTTTTCTTCAAAGGAACAACAGAGGGTAGGAAAGTTACTGGGAAGTTAACAAAGTAAGATTCTTGAAGAATTCTTAGGCTTTGGAATGGTTGTGTTTATTGAACACACACACACACACACACACACACACACACACACAC
>NW_013952528.1:929601-948282 GCF_001266775.1 Austrofundulus limnaeus | reverse complement strand
CACACACACACACACACACACACACACACACACACACACACACACACACACACACACACACACACACACACACACACACACAAAATAAAATATAAAAACACAAACAAAAATAAACGTGTGCCTGATTTTTTTTCCTGAGTCCTCCTAAGGCTTAACATTGTACTCATCATAATGAATGCAGTTTAGCTTCACAAGGTTCGAGAATGCTTCAGAAAAGAACTTCAGACCTGACAACAGATCAAATTTACAATCAGATTTATTCAGGCAGGGGCTGGTAACAGACTGTGATCATGTGCAGATGGGGAATAATGATAGGCGTTAGTGGAGGTAGATGATGAGACAGGCTTGTCAGAAGATCAATCAGAAGATTTCTGCTTACAGTTGTTCTTTTGTTTTCCAGGTTCAGAGGAGGAGGAGAAACAAGAATTGAGCTCACGCAAACATGATTACCTGTGTTTCATGGCAGCGGGTGATAATGTTTCACTAGCTTTTTTATTTTTTTATTTTTTTTTTACATTTTTAGCATAATTATTTTCACTTAGAGATTTTAAAGCATAAAAACAGAAATAATAGCTTGTATTTTCTTTGTAGACTAAATGTATGCATTAATGTTCAGATTTCTACTGAAGAAAAAACACCCTCTATTAGAGAAAATGCACGAGGCAGATGTTTACAGTAACAATGGCATGTACCTGACCTTCACTTCATGACTCGACTGAATTCATTACTTTGCTCTTCTTTTTGTCTAGAATTCCTTGCACGCTTTTTATAAACAGCCTCTAATTATCAATAAAATCCATAACCAGGCATGAAACATGCTGCTGACTTTAGGTCAACAGACGTTTTGTTCTGCACCTGGAACACAGTCCAAAACATTAATATGGAGTTGCCACCAATAAAAGTTTAAATCTGAGCTTAATGTCATATCAAAGAGCCTGACTGATAATTTGGGAGACAGGTAGCCTGAGAGGTTTAACCAACCAAAAAACAAAAAACAGCAAAGAAGAGTTTTACCTTTAATTTTTAAACTCTTCCAACTGGGGAGGGCGATTCTGTCTTACTTAAATAGTGCCCCTGCCTCTTAAACACTGACCAAGGACTTTGTGAATAGATACACACCTTTTCTACCTGAAAAAGGTACCCCTTTTCACTAGCCTGGTAAAAACCAGACCCTTGACCTTCATTTTGCTTCGTTTGAGGGTCTGGACTCTCGGCTATAGAGAAGCGATACTTGCTGGAAGCGTTGCCTCTGCTGAAGTTTAAAATGATTGGATCGGTTGGCCGTGACGAATGTCGCTGTGAAGGAGGCTAAGATAAGATGCTAACCAGAAATTGCGTATGCTGTAAACAACCCTACTGAGAAGAGATAACTACTGAGCTGAACCAGACGACTGTAAATGAGAGCTGCTGCTTTGTCAGACAAATTTAAATGAATTTGGAAGCCTTATCAACACAGACTGGCTTCATTCACTTCCTTCACCGTCATTGCTAAAATAACTAGCAGACACTGCACAGAAAATCAACGTCGTTCAAAACTCCGCCTTCTGCTTGTTGATTGGCCCAGATAAAATAAACTACAAGCAGACACTGCGCAGAAAATCGACGTTCTGTTCTCTGATTGGCCCGGACGAAAATTCTCCCGAAGAAATCCATCTCTATGGGAGAAATCCCAGACGGAGCGTTGAAGCAAAACTAGAATTGAGTGGAGCTGTGTAGGAAGGCAAGCGCCAGGCTAATTTTTCACTGACCAACTGTAAAATAGCCAARCTTGGACAATCAGAAGTGAGAAGACAAACGATGCTGAAACTCAGTGTTTACAAACCAAGGGGTTCACTTGCAAGGTGTCTGTAGCCGTGTTTCCATCCAATTTTAATTTGAATTTTGAGCATTTTTTTCCAATTTCGCAAAAAAGGAAAAAATGAAGAAATGTGAATCAGAATTGTTTCCATCAAGTGGCTCAAAAGTTTCATTCATCTTCACAGTCAACCAAATCCTTTCATCCATCCATTATCTATACTGTGACGGCCCTGCTGCTGCTGCTGGTCATTATTGCAGACAGTTGCCGTGTGTTTGTATAATTGTGCTTGTCACTAGGTCTTCCTGAAGGGGGTGTGGCCTAGGCCCTTAAGAGCGCACCTGGAGAGTGGAGGAAGAGCGTGCCTGTGGAGAGCGTGCGGTCCGGAGCACGCCTGACCGTGGTGGCACTTAACTGTAGCAGCACCTATGATGTGGAGAGTCGAGCTGGCGCAGGAGGAGAAAAGAAAGTGAATGCAGTACTGAGGACGACGTTTGAGCTACCTGAGTGTTTTGCTGTGCGGCGGATGTGTGGAGCTGTGCAGTGGTGTCAGGCTGAGGAGCTGAGAGGTGTGGTTGTGCCACACTGGAGAGCTGGTGTGTCGAGAGTGATCCTGAGACGCCTGGACAAGACGCTGACTCAACAATGCTGGCGGAGAGTTCGGAGCACGACGGTGGCCGAAGACAACCCGACCACAGATTTGTTTTACCAGCCGGTGAAACTGGTACTGAACCACAGACTTTCAGTGGTACAGATTGGTGAGGAACTGCTGGTGACTCCCAAGTCCTGGAGCATCACTACGCGACGGTCGACAACTCACTTACTCCTAGACATTTAAATAAATGCCTCTTTAGGCTTAAAACTGGTAAAACAGCGCCGTGTTTCCACACATGTTATGGCTCTTAGAGCCAGGTCGTAACAATACCCACTTCCTTTTTTCAGGGTCACGGGGGTAAATCCTTTGTTTTTAGGTGCAGCAAAAACACACAAAGATTTGCTGATACTGTCAGTATCTAAATTTTGTTAAAATTGGCTATTACATTACAGAAAAGTTGCATCATGAATAAAAACAGAAAAAAGTTTTATTTTCTGAGAACAGGCCTCTCAGTAACAGACAGTCTTATTAATTTTACATAAATTTCCTGCAGATCAGAATTTATATTGCTGTAAAAGATTGAAGATAGAATCAAACCAAGCCTGAGTTGGTTTAAAATAACACAAAGAAAGCTATATTTAATTTATAAACAGGATGCTTTTCCAAGCAGCCGCCCAACTCATACTACGAGCCTGTCCTCGTTATCAACAGAAAAAAAGTCACACTTTGAGCTTAGCAAGTCTTTTTGTCAAGTGGCAGGAGTTTTAGTTTATTGTAAGTTAYAACAAAAAGAGCTTCATATTTCAGAGAGTGTTCGGTAGTCTCGTAGCAACAACAGGAACCCCGCTGAGCTCCCCACACTTTGAGCTGGTTGGTATACACAGGGGCATAAAGTGTGGACGGCTAAAAACCAGACTGGAGCAATTACATTGTTGGAAAAGAGCTGGGGGATTCACAGAAGCTGTCTAAAGGYGGTTAGTAAGTCCTGTAAAAGGTTTGTGGTCTTTACCAGCACATCTAACATATTTCATATCTGCACTAACTCATTTGGAGTACWTAAACTGGTTAAAATTAAAGAACTCAGTTAACGCTCATTAGAATTTCGATCAGATGTGGGATTAATGAGGGATTTCCAGAGTTCGTCACACTGTGAAATAATTTWGAGAAATTAAAGTTTGTGCAAAAAGATAATAACAAAACCTTGTCTGTATGTAGAAAAGGTTTATATTTGTAAATAACACAGTTAATGGGAAGACTATAATTGTGYTTCCCAAACACACTTGTGGTTCCTAAAGTTCCTAAAAGTAGAATAAGAGGCTTAGGTTTCAGTTATCAGACTTCTACTGTATTTTGTGGAGCAAACTTTCAATTTATGTCTGTGAAGCTGAGACCTTGTCTACTTTTAAGACCAGGCTTAAATTTTGTTTTTGATAAATGCTAYAGTTAGCGTTGTCTTAGTTATGCTGCTATAGGTTTATAGCCAATTTACACTTTGAAAAATTTCAAGATATTTGATTTCATTGTTGCAGTTGCATGGCAGAAATTACATCTTTTTTGTTTACACTCCACCTCCAAGAACCCATTTAATGCAAAACCCCYTCGCAGAATGTTTTTCTTGCAGGGTATGTGCCAAATGTTGCGTGATTGGTCAGAATTTCATGGGCGTGATTATCAGGTTTTATCAAGTGTGAGGTTCAGCTGGCTGAAGCTGATAAAAATAATACAACTTTTACAACTGCTCCAGTAAAACTARCAAAGATAGTCAAATAAACCTTACAAAAATGATCAAAGAACTGGTGCAAGGAAATAGCACCATGTTTATGTACGGACACAGGTGGATCTCTTGTACGGTCCGGGAAAAAGTACATCTAGGTTGTGCAACGTAGGGAAACTTTCCTGCACTGTCTGTCAGAAATGATCAGTGGTGGGCAAWGCTAATCCACAAATTRTCTCTGCAATTTCTAAAGCGCTTATGAAAATATTTAGGTCTGCATCCTCAAAAACACTTATGCCATAGATAAACTAGCAGAAACTAAYTGAAAACTAGTTGAATTAATTAAAAGTTTTTGAGGATTGCTAGTTYGGCTGCTTCTTTGTCTTTTTCTTTTGTTTGTTGTAGATTTTTCATTAAAGAAGCATCAATAAAGTAATTTTAAAACTGTTTATTGGTAAACTGAAACGATGCATTCTGGGTACATGACAAATTTGATTTGTGATGGGATATGAAAGCATGGAGTACAGGAAACTGTATGCAAATTTCAAAATAAAAGCGTGGATTTTAAAGTTTTCCATGTAGTTGCTCCATTTGACCACTAGATGTCAGTCTTCATCAGCATAACATCTTTAAATCATTTCTAACCCCGTTGGCCGATTGCTTCGACCAATTACGTCAAGTATTGAGCTCCAGCATTTAAACTCTATTTGTTTTAAAGGGAGCTCCAACTGTAAAGTAAAATAAATCAATACATACAAAATTTTAGTATGGATTACAAATGTTAACTGTTTTTGCTGGGAAAGGGAGTTCAAAACATTGCCTTCCTGCAACATAAGCAGACACAAAGCATTGTGGGAAATGAGAACCCTGACCGAAAGCAACAGTCAGCAAAGATGTATACTGTACCTTTCTAATAAGTGTGCTTATCTGGGAGGGGAGCTGTTGGATAGATCATGTGTGTTGTGATTCATTGACAGCCATACCTTCTGCTGTTCAAGTTAATGATGACTGGTAGATAATTAGGTATTAGTGGTACTGTATTTTAATTTTAGAAAGCTCAAATCCACTTATGAATTATAAAAATTAGTAAGACCGCTAAAGCACAAACAAAATATTTAGGCCTGCCATTAGCGGATTTGCGCATTAGCGGACWGGTGTCCACCACTGGAAGTGATGGTTTGCAAGGTAACACTTCTCTTTGGTTAACAACTCCTCCATCTACACCAACCTTGTGGTCGCTTTGTAGGCTTTTGCTTGTGACATGTGCTGCAGTTGAAGGACGGTGAGAGAACTTATCAAGAGTTCTCTTTTGAGTATAAAATGTCCGTGCAAAAACAAATGTCTCACAGCCACCTGAGTGAGAACAAAAGTCTTACTTCTTGTGAAGTTTGTAGTAACCTTGAGTGTTTAGAGCCAGAAAGGGGCCCATGGCATCACAAACTGCTTATTGTGGTGTGAAATTCTTAACTCTCCACTCTACATGTAAAGAACTAAACCTCTGGTTGTTGCGGCCACAACCTGAGCATCCTTCAGGGACGTTTGTGGCACGTGTGTGTAGCCGTACCAGTTTTGGCGTCCACGGAGAAATACGGCTGACCCTCCAGGATGCTGTAGACCACACGAGCACTGTTGCCATATGTCGGGTCGTCGGCATCTGTAGCAGTCACCTGGATCACAGACGTTCCTGGGTAAACACAGAGTCAAAGGTGAGAGGCAGGCAGTGCCAACTGTTGGGTAAAGTGATAATTTTAAGTAGACTTTTTTTCATATTTGGCAAGAAATTAAACTGAATAATTAACTTTGGAAGAAGCTTTACAGGCAGTGACTGAAAGAGATGGAAATGAGCTTTTATAATGCATTTTGTTAAATACCAATATAAATGCACAATAAATTTGTTCTATTCTGCCCATGCACATTATTTCTCTATYTTTGCTCACCAATTCTTGACATTTCTGGCACAGATGCCTGATAGGGACCATCTAGAAACTGTGGCTCGTTGTCGTTGATGTCCTGAATCTTAACGATGAACTCGGACTCAGGCTCCAGAGGTCTGTTCGTCAAGCGGTTGCGAGCCTGGGCACGCARGACGTATTGTGCCTTGACCTCCCGGTCCAGTCTTTGGATGGCATGTATGTCCCCAGTGCTGTCATCAATGGTGAAGGTACTGCCTGCCCCCTCRCCCGTCAGGATGTACTTAATGGAGCCATCGCCTTTGTCCATGTCAGAGTGGAGCTGTAAGAGCCAAGCAAGGAGTTGTTGGTCTCAAAAGACATTTAAAKGACATCTAAATGGTTCAGAAACACAACAGTTAGGTCTGCATGTTGGAAAGATGATTGTATTTAGTCACGATCAAGAAAAGGATATTCACTTCCATCTCTACTATAAAAACAGACTGGTAACAGTCTGTGGTCCAGGTTAGGTTGAAATCTTGATTTGACCTTTTTTAAAGAATGTTTAATTAACTCCTTTCTTTAGAACTTGAAAACATTGAAGACCAGAGAAACAACAAAAGGATGTGAGATAGTGATCCTCACGGACCATGACTGGACACCATGGCTTTAGAATGTCCTGGAAGTATTTTGTTATTAACACGCAGMCTGTTTCTGTGACACATTAAATGAAATTATGTTTTGTTTCATACTTACAATTACAGCAACACTGATGATAATAAATTGAGCAATCGAGCTTAGAATTAAAAACGATCCCACACTGAACACTTTTGCTTATATAAGTTGCCTAAACAACATGTAACAYCTGTTTAGTGGCTAATAAAATCAAGCAAAATAAAAGTTTTTACAAGTTCAGAATGTGAATCAAGCTTAGTTGTTTGTAATCTCTATCAATGCGCCTGCTTTTCATGCATCACGTCCAGATTTGGCCTGTTTGTTTAAAGTTGTTTCTATGCTTGGAAAAAATTTATAAGAACAAAACTGTCTAAATGTGGTTTAAATTTAGTTGCAGATATTCCAGTCTAAGTAAGATTTACAACCTAGTCAAATTTAAAATAGCTTTATAGAAGTTGTCTTCTGATCTAAAGAGTTCAACACTTTTCTTGAGACTATGAAACATTACATTTGTTCAAATCTGTACCCAAATGGCTAAGATGTACATGTATTTCTCCACAAATGAAATTGTCAAAAAAAAAGAAAAAAAAAAAAGAACAGGAGTATGGAGCTAGAAATGTTGGACTGACATGCTTTCTAAGACGTTTAATTAGGTCACATCTCCCAGTTTTAGAACAATGCTGCTGCACAGCATCCTAAACATACAGATAACAGAACAAAATGACTTTTGAGGCCAAATCAGCCTCATGCTCTCAGTCCAAGTAAACATGCGTTTCACTCACTGAAAGAAGGAAAAAAGCCCAGAGATGAACATGAGCTGAATCACACAGAAAATGATCAGCTGTTATTTGGAATGCAGAATTACTGTATATCAGCACAACAACATTACAGGCAAATAAAAATATTTAAAATTAAACATCAGCACTGGGTTCAAATGAAAGATGATGTTGGATCTAAATCCTGCTTTCAGCTGTTCTCAATACTCTATGGAGAAATGTCTTTACAAGTGTGACAGTTTATTTGGCTCGCAGGAAACAAACAAACACTATTTTACCCAAAGCAAATGTGCATTTGAAAAGTGTTAMTATTGCTACATTTGCAACATTACTRTTTAAACTAAACATTTTCTCTACCTTCGAAAATGTATCTGTTTTAAGAAAGTTAATGAATGCTAAAATAATGCCAGGACAGTCAGTGGTAATAATATATACAGTAACGACACATTTTTATTTTACCGTTTGTTTAACTAGGTAAATCCCATTGAGATTGCAGATCTTTTTTTCGAGGGAGGCCTGGGCCTGAAGGCAACCTATTGAACATCTCTTTGGGGGAAACCCATAGTACCCGAAGAAAACCCACACAAGAACGAGAAGAAAGTTCTAAAGAAGAGGCTTCTAAAACTTGCAAAACTGTTCTTTAAATATTAGTAAATATTAACTGATGATCATCAGTATGATAAAACTAGGAGTTTACTGCTCTGGAGCATACAGGTGTGTGTATTAATGGGGCAATACCATGTAAATTCAACTTTTTTGTGATTCATATCACGTTAAAACGTCATTCCCTCAACAAAAACATACACAGAGTATTGATTTCACTAATCTGTGCATGTTTGTGAACTTCTGTAAAGTCCTGTGTTAGCTATTCAGGAGAACAAAAGCAGCTGGTTGGTCCTAGAACTAAATACACCTTGCTGCAGACTGCAAAATGGGGTGGGGTCGGGTAAGTGTTAAACCAAGACCATATATAGAAAATAGAACCATAGCACTCCAGAAATGAAGGGGGCACTGTTTTCAGGAGTGGACGTTACAGTAAATTTGACTACAGTAAAAATACTTTGGTTTGCAAACTTCATGAGAATGAACCACCATACTACTGGAACAATGTCTTTTGTACAGATGTGAAAGCAGACGTGTTTATCCTAGTTGCACAGCACCATCTTTAGTGAAAACCCAAATACAATTCTTCAGCACAAAACGCATCATACCAACTGTCACCATGCAGTCTGAATGTCTCTGAAGACCAAAGTGTTCAAGAGTTGAACATGAGGCCATGTGTCTGACAGCTTGACTGGAATTGGGTCATGATACAACAGGTACAGTAACTGATCTTAAACACAGCAGCAAATGTACAACAGAGGGGACGGAAAAGAAAATCAAAGATGTTGCCATGAAATGCGGGAACTCAAGACCTTTGTGCAGTAATGTTTTGCGTGCGATCTCTCTCACTACAGGTTTTCTTGATTGTTTACAAACAAAAAAACTCTGGAAGTTAACTGCTGATTGTGTCAAAGTGAATCAACATGACATCCCAAATCAATAAAACCAAATAAAAAGTACTTACTATTATTAAAGATTTTAATTTATTACCACAAAAAAATGCTAAATGTACTGTGTAAATGACAGCATTGTACATGGCATCATGTGGACTTGAGGTTAARTTACCTGCAGACCTTAGGGGTGGTGTGTGGTCATAGTTCTCTAAACCTGTATCAGCAAGTCCACGTAATCACAGCTCGGAGCCTGTTTGTTGCTGTGGACTGAGCCGTGCAATCAGAAGCCTTTTGTGGCCTCTAAGTGCAAATGCCAGCCTGTTGATGCGCAATCAGTCTTTACTTTGTACCAAGAGGGCCTCTCTGTATGATGACGAGTACTTACYGCCATCAAGTTGACTGAGTGAAATTCAATGCCTCCTTTGGTATCTGCCTTGTATATAATCAACAGGCATGAACAGCGAGCACACAGCTCAGCACTCCGTCTGAAAACAGACTGCTTTCAAGATTCTTGCTTTGGCCTTTCATCATCTGTGGCCTGTGAAAGAAATGACCCAGGCAGAGTTGTTGAACTGCAAAAAATGCTGCAGCGTTACAACTCGTTGTTAGGCCCTCATTGTTTCAGCAGCATTCACAAGCTGCAGATGATACAGCTTTTCCTATCTTATTTGGACTCTATGCCCACCTGTTCTCTCCATCCTGCAAACCCGCCGTTCTCAAACAGATTTTTTTTGATCGGTTGKGAATTTCTGACTTGTGTCTGATGCATCTCAGGCCAGAGCTTTTTCTTCATCTTCTCCAACACAACCCCCTCCCCTCTTACCTCCAAGGCATTCGAAAAGAGGGAGCTTGACACAGGGTATCAATTACCTGCTCCATCTCCAGTCCAAAAGCCCAAACCTCCAACACCACAAAGGTTTGGAATACTAAATTTCTCAACAGAGAGACAGGCTGAGCTCAGAAGAAAGACTCATAAAAAGGCAGGCTACAGATAATCTCTTTCATGTTTGYTTATGTTCTACAGGGCCTTTCTGCCCTGAGTGGCTTTCTGGACCAATGAACTTGCTTATGTCCTTAAGTTTGGAAGAAAAAAGCTTCATATTTATTGGATGAAATCCATCAATTTTAATTGATAAAAGATAAAGATGGTTGAGAATAATAGATTGAGTAAACAAATATTTAAAGGAGGAGTGTCATGGATTTTCCAGACACATAGTTAAATTCTGTACCACAATCAAGTAACTATGTTGCCTTCAGTTGTTATGAAAATGGTGTTTATATTAAAATAAATTTGATTTTGCATCATAGTCTGTCTAAATGACTTGATAATGGTCTCTTTAAGAACCTCTTACCTTTTTCTTACACTCCTACTTCAGCACATCTTTACAACAATGCTTCATGCTCTTTACAACCTTTCATAGGTGTGTTGTACTTTGTTGTAAAAAAAAGAACAAGCAACAATATATAATACGAGTTTTGGAAAATGACAACCTTAGATTCAAATGTTCTATTTTGACATTAGGTTAACATTAATTCACAAAATTAAAAGAATAAAAACCTCAAAAACAGTTTAAATGAAATTATTATGAGCAATTTTAAATTTTTTGTTTTGTAGTTAATATAGGTCTCTCAAAAATTGTTCACATAAAGGTGATTGTAACATAAACCAAAAAAATGTTATATAATTATTTAATTTGTTTTTAGCTGTGGTGTTAAATCTTTTATTGAGGATGACTGGGTTTACATTTATTGACTTTCTGGTCGTATCACGACAGAACAATCAAAGAGCTTCTTTGAAGACCTCTTGTATTCTTTTTCCAATAAATCAGAAGTGTTGCTGAAGTGCCTTCTTCCACTGAAACACTCTGAGTAAAGCTTTAGGGAATTAGCTACCTTTAAAACAAAGGAAATGCTAACAAAAGCATCTCCAACTTTTACAATTACAGGATTAAATTTAGCATTTCTGACCACCAGAAAAAAAAAAATCCAAAATCACAAAACGTGACCATTAAAGTAAAGATGACAAATTGTACAAAGTTTTATATTCTCTTGGACTGCAGGCCACTGAAATAAGTGCATTCAGGGATTAAATCTGTATTTTTTTTCTAATTCACTGAAGCTGTCCTTTGCCCTCCTTTGATCTTTTCTTCTACATTCATCCTCTCAGATTTAACAGAGACCTGCAGGCTGCTGAGCCCTCTTACAGATCTTCTAGTCTGCAGTGTTTGAAAGTTGGAGGTGAACTTCTTAGCAGCTCCTGCTCTGAGGTTCCCTCCTCATCMGCAACAACAAGTGAAAAGGTSACGTAGAGTTGTTCTACCAGAGGCTGGAAAAATGCACTTCTTCAAGCGCTACCTTCATGTCCGCATGTATATACCATGTGTCTGCGTGTTCGTACAGTCCTGCTCATAGTCAACACCGACCTTTCCGATATAAAGTGGGTCCAGCCCGGTGTATTCCTCCAGGACAAAGAACTGATTCCACACCCAGCCTCGTTTCACTCTCTGCAGCAGCGCTGAGCTTCTGGTGTTTTCCTCATCTGTTGGTTTACCCAGGAGGCTATGAGGCAGAAGGGTCAAAATGCTAAGGGTCAGAAGGAGCAAGGTGTTCGCAATAGCTGGAGGATGCAGTCGGACCCCCATTGTGAAGCACAAAGATCCTTCCACCTCCTTCACCAGTCGTTATTTCCTGATTCTTGCCTTTCTGAATGCAGCCGGTGTTCTAGGAGAAAAGAAAAAGAAAAGGACAGATGAGTGTCAAATGTATGTTTTATGGTTTTTTCTGTTTAATGCTGTTGAAAACCTGTGTATTTGGTTGCTTTTATTCTTTTTCAGTATAGTTTGGCTGTCTGAGTGTGTCTGCCACTGGAAGAATAAGAGGGATCACACTGAGCTGTGTAAAATTACAAAAATGGTGAGAAAAGCAAAAAAAAAAAAGGCAAAAAACCCCCACAAGCATAAGGTCATAAAGATCATTATGACAAGTCATAATGTCGGTTTGGGAAGGAGGAGCAGATTGATTCTGTTAGAAAGTTTGAATAAAATACAAATTTTAATTATTGATGTTAATAATTAAAGGTTTTCAAACAGTGACGTATCAGTTTGTTTACAACCARTCAGTGCGCTGAGTCAAAAAAGTGATCATTCAAATATGTTCAAACTAGATGCACCTGTGCAACTCAAATCTTTCCCCCATTTGTTTTCTTCTTTGATTCTGCATTTACTGAAACAATAGAACACAATCACAAGATATATATTTTTGTGTACACCAAGTTTGAGTCTTATTTTCCTTTCAACTTTCATTTGTCTCATAAATTGTTTAAACAAAAAGCACGCTGAATGTTTGGTGACACTGCAACACTAACTATATAATTAATAAGATACATTATTTAACATCTTTATTTTCTATACGCATCTTTTGTATATTAAGTAATATTTGTGTTAATGAACAGACTTTTAGGTTCTTATTCATACCAGCTCAAATACTCAGTAAAACAACCTTCTTTGAGGCATTTCCATTTGTCCTTCAGATKTAATGTTTTAGTGAAAAATAAAAAAAAGTCCATAAATGCTTCACAAATTAAAGATTTTAAACAAAGTTTCTTGTAGATTTCTGTTTATATAATGGAGGTTTGGGGATAAATGGAGTGTGATTTGTGCATTGAGTGTATGCTGGAAACCAACAATGATGGTGTTGATCATTTGGTTAGCTTTGTTCTGAGCTTTGTTCTGYTTCTCCTTGTTGCATTGTCTCATCTGGAGCAGCAGGGGAGATACGTTCGACACAAACAAGCTGCTGGACAAACAGAGATCTGGAGCTTCCACACTCCACTTGCGTGTGGAGCAACAGTTTCCTGTCTGGTCACTGTCATAGCATTWGTATGGGCCATCATACATCTCTAGCCCTCAGCCTCAATGCCGGCTCCCCACAGGGCTGTGCGCTGAGCCTCCTGATCCATACCCTTAACACACATGATTGCACTTCTGCTCAACACAGCAACACCTTTGTCAAGTTTGCAGATAGATGTCCACAGTGGAGGGGCTAATCTGTGGGGGATGCGGTGGAGCAGCTGACAGTATAGTTCGGAGAGCACAACAATTTATTCCTCATTCCTCAAGAACCAAGGAGCTGGTAACAGATGAAAAAAAAACTCCAAACAAAGCAAATATTTTACCATTGGAGGTGACCATGTGAACAGGGTGACAGACTCAGGTGACCACAATGAGGAGGACCTCTGAGCTGCTCATGGTGGTCAGGAAAAATACTATCACCTAGAACCTGTTTCTATCCTGATGATTTCTTGTGCCTCTTTTCAACTAGAACCTCTACAGCACGGTTTGACTCAGCTGAACTCTGATCAGCACGGTTCGGGTGGTTTTCCATCACACTTCAGTAACAGCTCTAGTGGGTCAGTTCATTGWAAAGTTAGGTGTTCCCAGAGTCCAAAAATTGAGGCCACACGCCTTACCAGCTGGTGGTAGTTATGCTACATTAAGCTATTTGCCACCAATAAAGATAGTAGAAGAAGACCCCGAAAAGATACCCAACACAACAGTGGAGGAAATGTTTAGTGTTTTTATGACACAACCAGTGAGTCCCTAACCAGTCAGTGACCGACTGTCTTCTGACGTCATGCTTTCAGGTGAGCACAGTACACTTGGAACCACAGTGAAGTAAGTTCTGAAAAAGAGGCTGGTTCCATGAATCCTTGCTAGAGGAAAAGCCTTGGAGCCGTGGAGAGCCAAGTTGAGCCATGCTGTAGAGGTGCTAAYGGAAAAGACGCCTAAGTGCTCCATAAAAAGCATCCTATACTGCATATGTGGTACACTCTAAAAATGAAATGTTGGATTTACTTAACCATGTTATGTTACCTGGTTCCACTTAACTGACTTGAGTAAATTCAAAGCAACATACTCATGTTCTTTGTCTAAAAAACTGATATACTGCTTTGAATTTACTCAACTCAGTTAAGTGGAACCAGGTACCATAACATGGTTAAGTAAATCCAACATTTCATTTTTTACAGTGTACATCAGCTGTACAGTGGCTCAGAGGAAAGTGATGTAGAGGGTTATAAACATTGCCCAGAAGACCAAGGTCTACCCTTTTGTATCATTAGAAGAACTGCACAGATCTCAAAAAAGCTCACAATACCACAAAGRACTCCTTCTGTCCTTTGTTTAAACTCTTTCTTTCAGACAGTACAGATCAAGTAAAATATTGGCGAACAGGTTCAAGAAAAGTTTTCATCATACAGTAATAACTTCACTAAACATAGTTATAACATAACCTAAGATGCAAAGAGAATGTATTTATTTATTATGATTTTATTTAGTATTTTTGGTTTTAAAATTTAAAAATGTATGTTTGAACTATTTTTTATGGATTATGCATCTTAGTTGCCAACTTTGCATTTTGTCAAATCCTCCAAAACTTTGATGTCATGGTGCCACTTTAACTTCCAAAACATTAAAGCAACCTTTCGTAACCTTTATAAGGCTCTGGACAATCAGGCAAAACCATACTTCTTTCCTTCCTCCTCCTCTTCCTGTCATGAAGAGAGGTGAGCTCCTTCACACCTCCTGTAATTGGCCCGGGGGTGTGATGTTCTGAGATTGTAGTGTTTCTGTCAACACTCCTGCTCGACTTTACCCACACCATGTTGTACAAGCTCCCTTCAGTGCTGCACACCACTCGTTACAAGTGTAACATCAGCCCCCCTCCACACCTCCATAGCTCAGGTTTCGAAAGCCCARTGGCACTGCCTTGAATTTCACGGTTCTAAACACCCCCACAAGCGTTTTCCCCTTTTCATATGAAAGGAATATTTAAGATTAGTGGAGTCAATTCCTGGAATTTTTGAAGGAGATGCTTTTTAAGTTATTGATTTCAGCTGATCGATACCGCTTCACATGCAGGGCAGAGCACACATGCTGYCTCTTTCTATCTATCTGCATCTTGTTAATATGTATAAGAAGAACGGTAGCTTCTACTTCTTGCATTAATGAGTCTTAGGAGAAAAGAAAGGCAGATTTACGGTCAGAAAGCAGAAACAGGGGAGTGAAACGGCTGTAAGCAAGGTTTGGCGCTACAAAGAAAGAGAAAACACAACGGAAGAAAGGCAGACTGTTGGACTCACAGACCGACTCCATTATGTTTTGTAAAGGAGAACGCTTTGTGCTTCTGCAGACCCTCTGAATCACCAAACTCAGTTAATCATTGTTGAAGAGGCACAAAAGGCAGCAAATGGAGGGAGGCTTGGTAGCATTGTCGACTGGAAGCCGGCCCCGAGTGTGAGTGGGTGCGGGTTTGTGTGTTTGTTAAGAAAACTCAGCGAGGGCCGCTTAGCAGGATGACTGACACTTGACCTGGTCGCCTCTCTCCTCTTTTCAGTCCATTCAAGCCGTCTGGTCTCCATTAGGAAGTAAAATTAGCTCCCTGTGCAYAAACCTCCACGCTCAGCTCCTCCCCTAAAGGTCACAACCTGCACCCAAAGTCGTTTTGCRTCATTTTGTTGAGTCCTAATGAGGTGACATGCTAAATAATTGTGTTAACGAAACATTTCACACATCATTCTTCTGCTAATCTTATTGTATCTYGCTTGTTTAAGGAGAAACAGCTGCTGGCAATGCTCAAAAGCTATTGATGGATGGTCGAATGGATGCAAAGATGAAGGAGGTGATGGAGGAATCATATACATATGATTAAGAAGCATTTTTCCTCCAGTCTCGAACAATCCTCTTATCTGAAAACAATCTGTGTTTTTCGATACAGAAGAAAAATAACACAATTTAGAGTTGTTATCCRAGTCAAAGATGGCACCGAAGGCACAGGGATATCCAATTTGTTCTGCGTTTGTTTTGAAACACGAGAAATCCCTGAAAGGGGGAGCTGTTTATCGAAACGGAGGAAGAGTTTGAGTGACAGCGAAGGAGACGGTGATTGTCAAGGGGAGCAGCTGGTGTGAGAAAATGATGGGCCATATTGTTGTATCATCATACTCCGAGTCCACCTGCTGCTCCATTAACTGCGATCTGACAACAACAGACTACATCAAACTGCTGCTGCACCAGACAGAAAGGTGAGGTTTTTCCCGTCAAACAAAGAGAAAAGAAACAAACAGCAAGAAACTAACATGGTTCGACAAAATCAGACCAACCCCACCTGTTCAGGATAATGAGTCGCCGAGTAAAACACCAAAATCTGCTCCATTCCTTTGAAGCAGAACAGAAAACTTTTATTTGTAAGAACAAAAAACRTCTGCTGTGAGGGTACACAAAGATCAGTTGGGTATCAAAATGTGAGAATGTTATCTAAAAAATTCATGGTTTCTCTGTCAGCAAACAGGARGAGACTCAAACACAACCACTTCTTTGTGTTTTTTTTTCTTCTAATTCATATTTATATTAAAAATAGATGGCAAAAGATAGTAACAAAACTGTAAATTAAATAAATAAAATTCCATGCTGTCACATGTTCTTAAAAATGAATAATAAATACATAAAACTAACATTTCCTGCAACTTATTTTTGCTTCATACATTTTCATTTCCCAGGAAATCAGTTGCAAATCTGCTTTTCTTTGTCTTGATAAACATCCTTTGCAAAAAAATGTCATGCAAAAGAAGTCACATTAATGCAAAAAAATGTAGGAATAATAACATATTGGTGCTACTTTTTATTTTAGAGTTTTAAACTGCCATTATCTTACGTTAACAGAATGTCGTAACCCTTTAATGTACAAATACTCATGTGACACCATGATTTCATGCAGACTCCAGCACGTGTTATGAATGACTTTCAGCTACTACAACAAAAAATATGAACCAGATATTTGTAAATCTGACTGAGCTACATTCATTTTTGTCTTTCCTGTGGTCAAGAATATTTGGCAGCCATCTTGAATTTGGTTGAMTCCAACTTCCTGTCAGTTTTATTAAAATTCAAAGGTTTGTAAGACATTTTGTCAAAAGACAAACAATGTGTACAACAAAGGTGAGTGCTTTTACACACAAATCTGATGATCTGCTGTGATTTGAGTATATGTTGTGGTTGACTCTCAGTTACGACAGTTTTAGCTTGTTATATGTTAAATTCAAAAGATGATAAGTTATATGTTATGGACATCTTCATATGYAACTATACCCAAAGTTAATCTGTCAGTTTTGAATGTCAAAATTTAGAAGCTTTATTGTTTCTGTTTCTAGAATTTCTAAATTTGGTGTTATGGGTGCTTGTTGTACAAAAGTGTTTGAGTATTTTTAAAATGTTTCTTTACAAACAATCTGTTTTGTTTAAAGAGGACATATGCAAAATCCACTTTTTTAGCCCTTAAATACATTTTCTTGTGTACTTGGGTCTTTAGGAGTGCAGGAAAGTTGAATTTAGTTTCTCCCTGTGCTGCGTTGATATCTTTATTCTGTTTGGGTCATATTTTTCAACCCGTTCAGTTTTCTCCATTCTTTATGATGTTTTTTAAACTGTTAATTATTTGCTATTATTATAAGGTCTGGACTTACTAATTATAATTTGATTTTCTACATTCCCCTCTCACTCTCGGTCAGACTCGGGCTCCAACATGGCTGGATGGACAAGTCTTCCCTTGTCGACATCTTTAAATAAAAGCATTGCAGTTCCTCTTTATATAGACCCAAACAGAATGATTTAAATGTAAAACATGATTTAAAACCATACGTCTTTTTCAAACTTCTCTTTCCTTGAAACTTGCATTTGTTGACCGAGGTGAAGCCGAGGTGAAGCTCCATGTGTGGCACACCAGTACATTTTGACCCAGTGTAAGAAATACGTTCAGTGTTTTTAAGTGTTAATTTCATAGCTGTCGTGTCTGCTTTCCACTCACCTCGGCTTTAAAAAGAGACCCCCCAGAGTGCAGAGAAAAGGTCTTTTAAAAAACTGGGTGGATCCATGAAAACGGGCTCCACCCTGCCCTGGCAGSGCGAAACGTCACGGCTAGTTTGCTGAACACAATTGATTTAACACGGTTGTAYATGTCAAGGAAAATTTCAGGCTGGACTTTTTGAGTACTAAATATCTGATTGGTGAATTATTGAAAAGTTCTCAAAGTCTAAACTAAACTGCGGAGGTCATGTTGAGTGTGACAAAATCACATTCCTCAAGAAAGTGATTTTTAAAAATTTCTAAATACTAATATTTACTTACATATTAGAATATAATGGAATCAGGACTCTGCTTCCTTTCTCGCAGTGTGCTGTGTGTGTACGTTTTGATGGTGAAGATATGATTTTTTACCATTTTCCCATTACTCACAGCTTGGCGAGGACGCACTGGGGACAAAAGTCTGGTCTCCATTGAGGAAAATATTGTTAGTGGGTCAGTGGTTTGGCTAAGGTGTGAGTTGAGTTTTTGGKAAGGTTTTGGCTCAGGTACTGGGRTGATTTTAGGGTAAGGGGTCAGGGTTGAGCTGTAGAAATGACCGGTAAATGAATGGAAGTCAATGCAAAGTCCCCATGAGGATAGAAGAACAAATTTGCATGTGTGTGTGTGTGTGTGTGCCTAAAATGGCCAGGCTGTGTAAAGGTAACGGTCTAAACCATCACTGCCTGCAGCAAAGACCCAGTTTCTTATCTGGATCAGAGGTTCAGAGGGCAAACCTTCAAAGGCTGAGTCAGACTGAAGGAGTGTGGATTCTGGCCACAGAGATGCTTGTGTGTTGAATCTGAGTTCACAACATGTGTTGGTGTGTGTGTGTGTGTGTGTGTGT
>NW_013952528.1:926294-929516 GCF_001266775.1 Austrofundulus limnaeus | reverse complement strand
CCCCCCCACACAGGACCCCAGTGCTGGCATGAAGCAGCCTTTGAACCTGCCTCTGTAATTATGGGGAGCTCCTGGGGGTTTCAGTCTCGTGCACGCYGCCAACCACTGCGCCGCGACAACCACCTCCTTCCCAACAGCCCGCTTACTGTCAAGTGTTTTTTATTTGCACGTCCCTCCTACTTCTTCTTATCTCACTTTGGTTTTGGGTAGCCTTCAGAGCGTTCCTCCAACCACACACAAGGAAAAAAAAAAGATCACTGATTCACATTTCAACATCTGCGCTGCAGTTTCAACCCTATTTTTGGGTTTCTCTCATCTTCCACCCCACCCCTCCCCTCCCCTCCCTCCGTCTTCATCTTCCTCCTCCTCAATGCACATTTAGCTCATTTACTGCTCAGCGAAGACATAAAGGCAGCCTTGTCGTTTGTGGAGAAATTAAATCACACAAACTGGCATTCATCCCAGGCACTGGTGCATGGAAGTGATGTCACCGTGCATGAGCATCATCTGGAAAAAAAAGTTTGCAACCAGTGTCACAAATTAAACAGCAGCTTCCTGGGTCTTAAGCCCATAATCTCCAGTATAATTTGTCTGAATGGCAAAGGCTTGCATCCCCTTGCGATCGATTCTCATGAGCCACAAATGACATTTAAGATATCTCAACCTGAAGCTCGTCTTTCTGAGAATCTTCTACCAGCTCCAACAGATAATAGCAAGAAACATCTGCTTGCTMTGGCCAGAATGCACAATTTCATACCTTTTTTTCTGGCCCTACAAGACAGACGGCCGCTTAATGGGTTTGATAGTAAAATAAAAAAAAGGTCCTCATCTTGAGAAAGTAGAACCTTGGCTCAGACTGTGGAATGAGGTCTGAATACCAAACAAAGGTCTGTAAAAAAGCTGATAAGCATTCCTCTCCTTCAGCATGACTTGTTTGAAGTAGCGACAGTGCAGACGTGCTGAGAATGGAAGCTTCTCTTAGAGTCTCAGAAACTTTTTTTTAAGTCAACCCCCCACCTCTAATAAAATCCCTATGGCTTATTTTGTGTTTTGTACAGGCAAAAATATTTGTTTCAATTAACACCAGAAKTAACTGTTATTTCTCCCAACTCATGACTTATTTATCAGTACTCATAAAGCAGACACATCTTCAAATCAGTAAAGTATTATTGACTTGCCAGTGGCAGTGTTTACGATGTGACTGGCAAAAGTAAAAAAAAAAAAAATCCTTACCTTTTTGTTCTTCTATTCAATATGTTTGTTTTTTTATTTGCTATTTTTTGACTTCTYTTTTCCTAGAAATAAAAGTTGTGAAAGTTTCTGCCTCAGTTTTCCTGGAGTCACCTTGAGTTCTCCCTCACTGGTCTCTTTGTAAAAGTTTCCCTTCTCTCTCCATCTACATATAAATATGTATCTTCTCATGCTGCTTCTATCGGCTGCYTCATCTCGGGTGTTCCCAGCCCGGGGACCCAATCAGACTAAAGGACCTATTGTCCGTCTCTTTACAATCAGTGGGACGACCTCCCCCAGGCTCTGGCGTAATCCAGCAATCTCCCACCTCCAGCGGTGGATGGAGAGGAGGTGGAGAAAGTACAAGTAGGGGGAGGAAGACTGACAGCAGGGCAAGGGGTGAARTTACAGCAGAGGGAAGAGGTGGTGGTGGGGAAATCAGGCAAGCAATGGATGGAGGAATGAGAGGCATGATCACACGATCCATTTCAGGGTTTGCAATTGRTTAAAATTATTGCTGAAAGTGAAGAAAATAGTACAAAAACGACATTCTGCACGTTCACATTTAGTGTCTCAATCTTGTAATGTAAAGTGAAAGTGTTTAGCTCTTAAAAACTGATTTGTTCACGAAGCAACCTTTGAAACAAAGGAGTAGAAAAAAAACTTTGCAAAGTATTTTCTCTGTTAGAAATTGTTTTTTGGTGGGCACAAAAAACACTCAAGTTTTTAGCTTTTCATGTTGGGGTTATGGGCCCAGTCACACCATGACGTTTTAGACAACTTATACCAATTTTTTCCAACACGTTGCTGTAAGTTGCACAAGTTAGGTGTAAGTTGTGAATATGTTGTCAGAATGATGGCCGGACAATAATTTTGGACATACTCAAATTTTGTCAGCTTCTGCCGACGTGCTGCTGATCGTCTCCWGTGCCCACCTTGTCCTCTCAGGTGGAGCGCAACAGTATTTCTGTGGATCATCTTTTTTGAATGCTGGTTTAAAAATATCTGCCAGCTTTGTTTTGCCCCCTGTTAACTCTTTTTTTATATTTTAAAACTCAGTCTGACTGATATATTGTTTTTTATGAGCCCCACTTTCTGACTTCTTCCCCGACATGTTGACAGCKGTCTGTCAATCATGGAAGGACACGCCCACACAACCTGACAGAAGTTACGTGTCTGCTTCATAATTATTTCTGACAAATGTTCACGTTTGAGCAACGTTCATGTAACATGTGTGAACATATATAAAACAGACCTGGAACAGACCTGAAACGTGCATAAAATGAACCACCAACCATTCCACAATACGGTGAAAATTTTGAGCATGTTCAAAATTCTGCGCTGGGATCTCCGTATGACCTCTTATATGAACGTGTTGGTACGTTATCCTAAAATTATGCCTAACTTCCATCAACGAGCTGTCAATTTTTTCATAAGCTGATGCTGTGCGACTGCCTTTTCCTCCATCACGCTGTGCAGAGGTTCAGCAGAAGTTCCACTAATGTTGCGCTGCATTAGTCCAAACATGTTGTAATAAGCTTGTACACGTCATGTTTAAGGTAGGGATACTTTACTCACAGGTTTTATATTTGCTCAAGTCGTTATGAACACGGTATGATCATGTCCAAATGAAGGTGTTAATTGATGTTTATTTTTCTTCCTCAGCGTGTGCCAGCGTGTTGGAAAAAATGCATAAGTTGTCCAAAACGTCATAATGTGACAGGGCCTTTAGTATCATATTCTTAAAAAAATTAAATAGTAGAAATAGCTATGAAATGTGTCACAGTTACAGTAACTGCTTCAAAGTTTGTTTTGATCAGGGGTAACATTGGGCCTCATGCAAAAACCGTTCGTACGCACAGATTTGTTCTTAAGTTGTGCGTACGAGTGATTTAGGAGAATTTGTGGCATTCACCAATGTTCACGAGTGGTCCAGACCTGTTGTATATTTTACGTACAGTCAGTCTGCTGTTATCCAGACGGGTTTTCTTC
>NW_013952528.1:921209-924529 GCF_001266775.1 Austrofundulus limnaeus | reverse complement strand
TGATTATGTAGCATCTTTAGCAGCCAAACTTCAAACCAAGAAGAAATAATATAATATTTAACAATACTTAAATAACAAAGACAAAAACCGACTACATATAAAATGTGGTAGAGAAAGTTTTTCCTATTTGTTGTTTGACTAACTTTAAACAGTATTTAAAAAATACAAACTTGATCAAAGAAATGCTTTTATTCTGAAATAGTAAAATGGAAGTATCACAGGTTGGAYAGTGTTAACTCTGGATTGGATCGGTTGATTTACCATGGATGATCCTATCCATTTTCAAAACTAAACCAATAAAAAAACTAACTATAGGTTTAGATTCCACCGGTCTTCAACTGGAAGGAGATGAAAAGTGACAGTCACTTTAGAGGTTAAAGTTAGTTTCCTTTTTTTTTATTTTATTTATTTATTTTGGATCTGTTTATCAGTTTAGGGTTAGCAGAGCTAAGATTTTTGTTTAGCAGATTAGTGGTTAGTGAAACTAACTTTTTGGTTAGCTGTGCCCACCACTTAGGACAACTTCATCATTCATCAACATGATGAAAAACTAAACTAAAGATAATCTTAGACCAAAACTTTGGCACAAAAGGTGACAGGCAACATGCATTCCTTCAAATAATGCTAGCCCACTAATTAAAGATTCTAAAATACTGCCTTGTAAAGCAGTAAAAAAGACCATAGTATTTTTATTATAAATATAGTTTGACTCATGGACTTTYTCTCAAGGTTTTAAAACTGAGATCACTCTGATTGCTATCTGTTGAAGGTAAGGCACTGACTTCTCTAAGTACTCAGTAAAACCCCAGTTTAATTAGATAAAATCCATTTGTTTGAATCAATGTTTTGAATTTYAGTGGCATTTATGTTTGCATTGCATTCAGCTTCTTTGCTGCTCAAAATCAAAGCAATTAGTTTTTCAAATTGGCAAAAAGATCCACAAAATGYAGGCACTCACCAAGACACAACAACAGCAGGGAAAGATTAGTCACGGAGATCTGCTTCTTATTTGGTTTAGACAGAGGAAAAACAGCAGAGCTTCCTTTGAGCAATCAGGGAATTAATGCAGCAAAAAGAGGGTTTTCAGAGTCAAGTCTGTTGCAAATTTCTGCACTGAAGGAAAAAAAGGCGAGGGAAGCAAAATCATATTGGAGATGTACTCAGCCATGTTTAAACAGAAATGAGATTTTTAGTCCACACACAACTGCTTAAAATTTGTTTATGTTTAATAATAACTCTGAGTTGTGTTCATGCTACAGCTTCAGGCAAAGTTTTGGGGTTTTAGACACGARCATGGAAAGTTACTCTGATACGACTTTGTCCTTTTTTCTTCTTCCACTTGTCAGCCCTTTGACTCTCCTTAATCTYCCTGACAGAGTAATTTGGTGTGTTGTACAGCTCTAAAAATACAGATGAAGGCTGTTGTCACCCACTGAGGCAGATGGTCAAAAGGTTGTGCTTTTCCATCGGTTCAATATGTTTTTTCTTTCTGCCACTCTGTCCCTTTCAATATGTCTTTTTTCTCATTTGGCAGGTCGTTCTTCAGCACCGCTCCACCCTCCCATCCCTGYTGGCCAGGCGTTGTCTTTGTTTCTTTGAAGACCTGACTGGTTACCAATCTGTTAGAAAATGCTTGACTGGACCCTCCTGAAAAAAAAAAGAGGGCCTCTCTTTGTCAGGACAGGCCATGTGGAGGGTGGCATTCAGGCTCACTGAACAACACCTTCTATGACTGAAGCAGAGAAGTGGATAATAATTGGCAGAACAAATTGGACCTATAGGACTTACGGTGGGCCCTCTGTCTGTTAAGTCCTTTATGGTAGTGGACGTCTGGGAAAACAAGTCCCTTCAGGGCCCCTCACAAAGGCTTAGATCTGCCGTAGAAATAGATTGGATACACTTGTGTTCTGCATGYTGCTGGACTTTGGTTTTGCGGTCATATGTGTGATGTAATATGGACACGGTGCTTTTACGCATCAGATCAAGAACGCCTCTTCTTATGTAAGTTTATTGGGATCACAGCATGTCCATCTTAAATCAAATCCAATCACAGAGAATTCAAAGCGTTTAATGAAAATTCATCATTTGCAAAGTTATCTACAGCAGATATGATAATATTTGCTCATWATATTTTCACCACATTACAAAAAAAATCAAATCTGTACTTTTTTTCTATTGTTCCTTTCCTCTTGCTTATGTCCTACAAATGGCAAAAAAATTAAGATAGTTTCCATAGCTAATTAGTTGAACTGGGTCTTAACAGGTGAATATCAAAAATGGGTCAAAATAAAACCAAACCAAAGTGCAGTAAAAAGAGCCTTGATCTGAAAACATACATTCACTGGACGACATTTCAAAGCTCTGGACTCGTAGCCAAACAAGAAATATTTTACTAATGCACTCTACTTACCCACTCTCCCTAAAATTAACGTTAAACAAGCCTTTAAACAACAGCTGGGTTGACTGTAGTCGCAAAAAATTACACACCAGAAAGACAACACCCAGGTTCTGCACACTCACTTATTGTGCCTTCAGATGAAATAACCTAAACAAAAATTAGCCAGTCTCATTCAGTCTATCTCTTTGCCACCAGAGTCACCATGAGGGAAGAGCATGAAAGAGGGTTAGGTTTCAGAAGAACGAGATGAGAGAAGTCCAGAGAGAGGGAGCAAAGCCTCCGTGTCATCTAAGATAAGAGGAGCAGCTCTCTTCCCTTCTGCCCGAGATTAAAAATGGCATGGAGCAGAACAAGCCCGAGTACAAAGAGCTATTCTGTGTCTTTGGGATGCACAGTCGAGGCTTTTCATGTCTGCTTTTGGATACGAGTTGAAACAAAGGAGAAATCAGATTGGGAGGTTAATGCATCTTTTTTACACATAAAAACACCCAAGTTTTCATAACTTTAACAGTGTTTTAGTGGAATGACACTTAAAACATATCAGGCATGAGACACCAAATTGGCATGAGGCAGGCAACGAAGGGGAATGAGGAGATATAACAAACTGGATTTGGCAGAAATAATAATAAAAAAGACAATAGCTACTATTATTCCACGATACAAGGGAGATTTGAGCAAAAGGGAATTACTCAAAATGATTAATACAAACASAGATACTGAGAGATTTTCAAATCCAGATTGACAAATAGGTGATGATTAACTAACTGGATGGACACTGTGATGGTCGACAAGCTACAGGCAGAAGCAATCCCAAGCAACTAAGGAGCACAAAAAGCTCAAAAATACAAAAAACTGAAAGAGGAAATCTGAGTCAAAGCATCATTAGTCCCAGTGGTCATTGTAGCAATTGGTTCTGTGACCC
>NW_013952528.1:918970-921117 GCF_001266775.1 Austrofundulus limnaeus | reverse complement strand
GCTCCACCAGGTCCCAGAAACAACCTCAGAGAACACTGTCCAGAAGAGCACAATAGGAACAGCTAAGATACTGAACAGAACCCAAACTCCCAGGCCTCTGGTAGAGGACCCAAGTTTGAACTGAAATGAAACCATTCAAGTGGGAAAAACATGGCAAGCTGGGTGGTTTTGTCTCATTCAGTTGTTTTATGCAGCAATACAAATTGTGAAAATACTTCATGTGTTTGTTTTAACTGCTTGAAAAAGTTTTGTTTGAATGTTTTAAGAAGTGGAAATTCACTCTTGAGTGAGTCACAACTGTGGTTAGCTGTTAGCTTGACTGCAACATGAGAATCCCTCTCTGCGGACTGCTGTCTGCTGCAGGTCAGACTGGTTATAAGCACTCCACAAAACCCTACTTGACACATGTTTAGTTTTTGTCTTTGTTTTTTTTATTTTATTTCAAGTTCTAGCACATTTAGTGCATCTTAGCTATCCACTTGTCCCCTAATTTATCTGATAAGCTTGAGCGTCTCTTATTTTTTTTAAAGTAAGTAAGTAAATCTAACCTGCTGTTTATGACAAAACGATTCTTCACAAATATAGTTTGTGGAGGCACCTAGCTCCAGCACAGCACCTTGCTTGGGTCAGAAGCTTAAACCATGCCAAGGTGCCAGCCTGGCTTCCTACTTGTTCTGCTTTTGTCTCAGACAACCTGCGTCTTTGATGATGTCATTTTCCTGGTGACCTTTTCACATTTGTCCCCCTCTCGTGTCTGAGCTCCAGCTCCTCAGCGGGGTACTGACTTTCACTCTGCTGTGTTAAACTTTGCAGTTCGCATACAGCTGGTTGCAGGGCCCGGACTGTGGCATGAGACTGTGTTCTGTTTAGGATAAAAGGCTCCCCAGGCTGTTTGATGCGGTGTTCCRGCGGGGATAGGCAGGGATGTGGCCTTGATGAGCTGACAGGAACTGAGGAGACGTGAGGGCCTTGAAGCGGCAGGACCACAAACCTAAGGAGCAGCATGTCTTGCTCTGATATTTACCCCTCCCTTTTCTGTCATTTCCTATAACCACAAGTCTGCTGTGTTCCTCTGACCCCATCCCTGCTGCTTTCATCTGGAATGAAAAGACGAGAGTGACTTCTGAAGTCGGAATTAAGGGCGAGGGCAAATGTTGTGACTGACGCAAGCAGCAAACACAGATTAACACAGAAGACGTTTGAATTATGTATGTGTTACGTCTGGCAGGTCATTCCTGCTTTATTTTGTTACAGGCAACAAAGTAAATGAAATGGAAAAAGAAAACAATATGTTTCTAAAAATAAAAAAATACCCTCCCCCCCAAAAAAAATAAAATAAAACAAGTATTTTAAAATCAGCATCTGGAAACAATCTCCCTCCTTATTCATTTAACCAAACATAACTGATTATATGGCTGATGTTTGGCAGTATGCACACGTGTCTCATATCGTCAAGTTTAACTGAGTCCCTGCCCCCACTTCTCAGAATCAATAGAATAACAATTAGGTAGGGGGTGGGGGTGGGGGGGGGTGCGATCCTGTATATGTTTGGTGTGTGAATAGGGGTGGTGCGGGYACAGGCTGCTGGAGTTAACCAGAAACAAACACACTCAGTAAATGTCTCCTTTTGTTGGCTTCAGATGGTTTAACACTGATCCGGTGATCAGCTCAGAGTTTCAACAACTTTCTGTTTCTGTTCACGTCAAAAACAAACCTGTCTTATCAAAGCAGTGGAACAGAAGTTCATTTAAAAGCGGCATGCATGAAGTCTTTTCCACCCCTGGCTAAATAAACACAATAGCTCCAAACAGCGCCGGAATTACGGCGGCTCCATTATACTCCTCTCCTAAAACATGTTTAAGACAAAGCTGTCGCCCACAGTCTTGACTGACTCCTCGTTAACTRCCGGAGCGTGAAAGAAAATCAATTAGGATAGTTATGAAGTCCTCCCTCCACCTGCAGTCGAGCTCCTGAGGTCTGCGACGACACTGCTGGTCTCACTGTGTGATAGAGAAATCACCTTTTCTCTGTCACCTGGCAACTAAAAGCTTGGTAGGGCCCGTTCATTTCCAAATGTGCCAGACACACACACACACACACACACACACACACACACACACACACACACACACACACACACACACACA
>NW_013952528.1:914823-918595 GCF_001266775.1 Austrofundulus limnaeus | reverse complement strand
CACACACACACACACACACACACACACACACACACACACACACACACACACACACACTGCAGAGAGTTCCAAAATACTTTGACTTGTACGCTGAACCCTTTTACCAAAGAACACGACTTTATCCCTGCTGCTCTTTATTTGGAAGACTCCCATGATGCCGACTTTACAAAGTGTTACTGGATAAAAGGTATTTTTTTTGTTTACCCTGGTATGAAACTTACCACCGCAGAGATAAGAGGACAGGGGCAAAAGAGATGACTGTTTTATTATAAACTTTTTCAGGACAGAAAATCGGTGAAGACAAGTTAACAAATGTAAGATGTGAACGTAGAAGCAGCTTTTTTTTTTGTTTCATCATCGACACTAATCAGAAACAAAAGTGTAAAAAAACACGTGAGCCACCAAAATCCAAGCACAATTCATCAAGCAAACAAGTATTTACCTGTCTCTCCATCAATGTTTTTCAATTATCTGAGGTTGAATTGAAGAGGCAACAGTGTCCCACTCCTCCTGGGAGACCCATAGGTCCATGCCAGAAAGGATACTTGTTATGACATGACGAAAGTTCTGGGTTTTCTCTCAGTGAGATGTACCCAGTAAGTCTTCAGATGTCTGATTCACCCTTGGCTCCTTTTAATGTAAAGAAGCAGCAGCTCTACTCTGAGCTTCCCCTAAATGTTGAAGCTCCTCATCCTACAGTATCCTCAAGGCTGAACAGAGTCACACAGCAAAGGAAGTGTTTTTTCCCCCAAGATCTTGTTTCTCCACTGGGTGGCACAGTGGCTCAGTTGGCAGAGCTGTTGCCAAATCAAATCCTGGATTCTAAATCCTGGTCCTGGGACCTTTCTGGGTAGAGTTTGCATGTTTTCTCCATACATGAGTGGGTTTTCTCCAGGTACTCCGGTTTCCTCCCACTGAACAACAACGTAACTGTTAGGTTAACTGGTAACTCTAAATTGTTCCTAGGAGTTAGTACGAATGGTTGTTTGATATGTGTTCCTGTGATGGACTTACAACCTGTCCAAGGTGACATGAGTTATGTCCAGGGTCCAGGTAAAAGATAAAGGTRTTACTTCACTCATGATTTTCACCTCATGACAATATGAAGAGTAAAACATGGATGTGCCAGAAAATCAAGAACATTGCTTTCCGACTTAACTCCTTSTTCACCACAGCCCTCAACACTGTACAGGGATCATCAATTCAGGTCCTCGAGGTCCGCAGCCCTGCATGTTTCACTGTTTTCCCTTCTCTAACACACCTGATTTAGTCAGTGAATTACCTCTTCCAAGTTCAACAGAAGCCTGAAAATCATCTATTCATTCACATCAGATGTGTTGGAGCAGATAAAAAAGTAAAACATGCAGGGCTGCAGACCTCGAGGACCGAAATTGATGATCCCTACTAGATGATGCTGACCTGATGATGAAATAGATCAAAACTCATCTTCAAAACAAATCATYCTACTTTTTTCCATTTGAGAACCACGGTCTCAGACTTTGAAGAACTGACTTTCACTCYGGCTTTTTCACTCTCAGCTGAGACCTGTCTCAGTGAACGCTGAAGTTCGTAGCTTGAAGATGCCAACAGAACCTTATCATTTGCAAAAAAGGCGAGATGAGACAACTGTACCTTGAGATCTGTTGGAGCCAACACACACCYCAAAACAGTGGTGTCCAATGGTCCTCGAGGGCCACCATCCTGCATATTTTAGAGGTTTCTCTGCTCCAACAAACCTGATTTGAATCAATAGATGATGAACAGGCCTCTGCAGAAATTAAAGAGGCATTGGATCAGGTGTGCTGGAGCAGGGAAAGAGATAAGACATGCAGGATAGTGGCCCTTGGTGACCAGGATTGGATACGTCCACCCAATAATAAGTGTCATCCTCATTGGTTAAACTTCACAGATATAAAACTTAATAACAAAAATCATAGTGACCAACATTATTTTCTGTGAATCCATCAACTTTGGTCATATGCTCTTTTGTAGTTAGCATTATGGAAAATTATTAAAGTACACTTTTGAGTTTCTTTTCTAAAGCATTAAAACTTATACCCCTATCCCAATTTGCCCCACTCCTAATGGCAAAAAAAGACACCCTTACTTTACAAAATTAATGCACCAAAACGTCAAAGTAAAAAATAAAGTAGCACGATGAAGAACTTCTTCATTTTAGATTTAGCATAATTTTTTGCACACAAAGCTTTTCTTTATAAGGAAGTGCTACTTTACTCGTACAACCAAACTTTTAAAAAGTTGCAAAGCTTTATATTAAAATTTCACCTCAGGATGAATAAATAATAATTTTGAGGAGGTTGTTTTCGGTCTAACATTTCAAAGTGTATTGAAGTCTGAACCTTTTATCTCGTGCCTTACTAAATGATGAGTTTCTTGCTTCAAGTGTTGCATCAAGAGAAAAAAAGCAAAAGAGAAAACAGCAGAAATTGGTCGAGTGGGATGAAGAAAAKATTTAAATGGCAGCTTGATTCTCTGTAAAAAACCTGGCACCTGTTTCTCTAGCTGATTTAATAATGTTCCCATTAATGCAACACTGGGGCGGCAACACAAGAGCTGGTGACAGATTGATCTGAAATCATCTCTCTGACTGCTCTAATGACTTGATTGCTGCGCTCGGCTCCACAGAGAGGCAGAATTTTGGGTTGTGCTGAATCCGGAGTCATCAGTGAAATGTCGCCATTCCCTTTTTTTTCTAAAGGAGAGATTTTTTTTGTTGTTGTTGTGCAGCTTCAGAAAGAAAAGAAGAATTTTAATCCATCATTTATGGAGCTGACAAAAACTATACCAACACCGAGGAAACATTTGGTACTGACAAATGTGGGGAAAAAAGCCGGCCGAACATCCTAAAGTCGGAATTAATTATCGTCACTGCTCCTTCTRTGAATGACTATTTGAAGATGTGACACTTCTGGGATTGATGAGTAATATCTGCAGGAAAATTAATTGAGAATCCATCCCCTTTGCAGAAAGTGGAAAATGTGACACCTTCACATTTACTGAATTGACATCTGCAAATTTGGTAGAGACGCCAGAGCCGGAGAGTCAGGTTTGTCATGAAATATTAGAAACAGAAGATGAGCCTGTGACTGACATTTGTAATGTTCATAATTGGAAGTAGTGACCTTGTTCCACCTCACAGGGTAGTTTATTGCAAAGTGAAGAAAGTGAAGTGCAATACAGAGTGTCGTCAACAGAAGATGGTCCTATCCTTTTCCTTCACCTCTTCCACCCAGTCCTATTACTTCAGAACCTAAACAACCAGTAGAATACTGAATAGTCAACTAAATATGTATACAAATAAAAATGCAAATAAAAAAGGGCAACACTGTGGTAATTCTGTACTTGTTACAAATAGAATATGAATTGATTTGGCATGTTTTCATTGTGTTAAAAATATGTAAACTTAGCTTAAAAATAAGTTGTAGCAACTTTGTGGAAATAGATCGCATACTGTTGGAAAGCCTGATAATTTCACTTTTAAATGGTGCCACATTTGTAAGGAACATGCATTTGTGGGATTAGCATAATGAAAGTATGTGGGTTGGGCATATGAAAAATTTGCCAGATCGTCTCTGTCTTTGCCAAACATGCTTTTGTTACTGACATTTGATTTGAGCTTCTGCCAGTCAGCCAGCTAAAATTGCCAGGAAGCATTATTACGACCACCCGCGTAATTTACATGGGGGATGGGGGGGTTATAACCCCCCCAATAATTTGATCCAGTCAATATAACCCCCCCAATAAAATTGCG
>NW_013952528.1:911677-912932 GCF_001266775.1 Austrofundulus limnaeus | reverse complement strand
GTCGTGTTTAGTTTGTTTACCAACCTTCCGCCATATTACTTACGCACAGCTCTCGCGAGGTCTCAGTAGCAGCTCATCCACACCAATCTCCACCAAGGTTCCCTCTACGTCCGATTTTGACGCGCCGGGTACCCCCGTCACGTCAGTTACTGACGAGATGGGGCGAAATCTGTTGTCATATTTTCAGAAAGTGTAGAAAATGCGCAAAAACTACCATTTCGAAGCCTGAAAGTACCTTTGTTCACTTTAGACATCCTGTCCCTGACCCTAGTACCTAAAATTAAACATTTTTAGAAAATGTAGGAAATTCACGTAAACATGTTCCAAAGCCTGAAATTACCTAATATTCACCATGGACATCCTACCCCTGATCCCAGTACCTAACTTAACCATTAATCGTGATCCCTCATGTTAACCTCAGAGCCCCGACCCAAAGACCCCTGGTGGCGCAACCCGGAAAAGCCACGGGCGTCAAGGACTGACGCGAGGGGGGTACCCGGCGCGTCAAAATGGGACGTAGAGGGAACCTTGGAAAAAGCGTCAATATGTGACGAGATGGGAGTGAGAATGTGTAGTAAATACACACTCTTTGAAATATGTGAAATTAAGTTGTTATATAGTAAATCTTAAAAATGTAAAATGTGTGTTACTGGTGGAAAAATTGCAGAAAAAATAGTAAGTTTTTTTCTTACTTTTTGAACTGATGTGGAACAGAAAAGGAGCAGAATAAATACAGAGAAAACAGAAAAGTTAAGTAAATCACAGTAAAAGCATTAAAATATTTATTTAACCCTAAAATATCCTGAATCATTTTACAAAAGTAATTTGTTCAATAAATAAATGGACAGAGAGCACAACCCCCCCAATGTTAGACCTAAAGTTACGCCCTTGATTACGACAAAGAAATGATCTGCCAAACACAAATTTGCTTACCTTTTGTGCTAAGAATGGAACTAGAGAAAGGATGTTCCATTCTGAGTAATATTTAAACCTATACCACTTGTGGTGTTTCTATAACAACATTCAGAATTCAGAGATAAACGGAGTGGCTCATGACTTGATTTTAGTTTATGTGGTTATGATGGCAGCTGCTATGGAATTCTGAACATTTTGTATATTGRCAACAAGCAACAGTGAACCACCAGGTTCCTCCACCAGTTTAAAGGGGCAATATCATGTAAAATCAACTTTTTTGAGTTTTATATCATGTTATAATGTTACACTCTCATAAAAAAACATGCCCAAAGCCTTGCTT
>NW_013952528.1:909535-911140 GCF_001266775.1 Austrofundulus limnaeus | reverse complement strand
CATATATACTTTATCATGGTATAGTATTTAAATGTATGCCTGGGAAACACATAATATTGCCCTGTAAGAAATACGTGTTTAATATCGGCTGAAATCAGATGAAAACACAAGTGTTAAAGAAGATGATCTGTGATATGAAATACTGTAAATGTCATACAACACCAGAATTCTGGAGAGATGAGTGAGGTTTATTTGTCACCGGCTGACAAGCCAAACCACAATGGATGAAAAACAGGAAGTGCATGTTTTTATGCACGGTTCTTCAATGCCTGAGTTTGCCCCCTACTGACCTACGGCTGAATCACAGGCATTCAGACAAAGACATCACTCTAATGGTTTAAAAACGGTTCACTTATGAGTTGTTATGATTCGGACATGTATCTACTCTATTCCAATTAACACATAATAGATCCAACATTATAAAAGTGTTATAAAAATCCCTAATACTCTGGTGTTGTTTCTAATATCAGTACTAGTCTATAAATAACTATAAATTTCTTCAGCCCMTTTAGGAAAAAAAATCCACTCATTTTGTGTTCAGAGTCTGAGATTTTTTTTATAAAAAATGATGTAATTTTTCGTTGCATTGCTAGATTAGCTTTGTGATTTGTGTTTCTTTTGTAGAATAATTCAGAGCAAAACAATGAGAGATGTGTCTCCATTAAAATCATTTTGATCAAGAAGGCTTTGGCTTCAAATCTACAGCACCATCCATAAATCTGATAACATGGCTTTATTTTAGAAAGATGAGAGTTGACAAAGACGTTATGTTGATCATTAAAACAATCTATGTTGATGGTCTCAAACAACAGTAAAATCAGTCAATCATGTCTTTCCACTAAAGGGATATGAGTTTTTAATCATAAAATCTATGTCAAGGTCTGTCTGCTGTGAGACCAGCAAATAGAAGTGAGTGTTTTTCATWGTAAACTTTACCCTGATGATATTCTCCCATAAGCTGAGAGTTATATAGCTTCCAGGTAAACAGTTTAATTTTTTATTTTATTTTAACCTTTATTTAACAAAGCAAAACTCACAGAGAACTCACAGACATTCTCAAAAAATACTTGTGAAAAGTCACTATGTAGCAAGAACATTATTTTATTCTCAAATTTAATAAATCTCAGATAAACAGGACAGTGAGGGAAAAATAAGATGTCAAATGTTCTTGTCTTGAGAAAAACAAATTGTCCCCACATATAATCAGAGCCTATCAGGAATTTTTCTAACACTCTCTGCAGGATTTTATTTTATTTTTTTTTCATTTCTATTGCTTTCCCGACCGTGCACTAACTTCATTAATAAGGGTGCTTTTCCCTMCGGGACACTCTACCTTTAAGAAAAGTGTGTAACAAAATGAAACTAATCATCTTATAGGTTTAGTCTTCTCTCTGCTCAGGTCTATCAACAACCACATGTGCTGTAAAAGCTTCCAAATCCCAACCTGCTCAGTTAAGTAATAAAAATTCACTATGAGCTTATGAAGAAATTAATTATATGCACCCTTGATATTATGAAGCTTAAAACAAACGAACAATGCAGTGACTGGAGTGCTTTATGTTAATGAAGATGCACACACACACACACACACACACACACACACAC
>NW_013952528.1:907450-909474 GCF_001266775.1 Austrofundulus limnaeus | reverse complement strand
AACCTTAGTGGCGTACATCCGGGAGCACGACAGAGCGAGCTCAGATGAACGTGTGCCAGCAAAGACAAGGAAAGAAACAATTGACAGAGCTTTTGTTACATATTTAATTAGCCACCTTGTGTTTATCTTGTTTGAATGAGGGGCCTTAGGGAGAAGCAGCTCTCAAGTCTGATCTGGTTTTTGTTTATGTGATACTGAGAGTCCTGACCTCCCATCTCCTCTAGAATTATGCTTCTATTGCAAAGCAAATGAAGGAAAACCAGGAGAGGATATGAGCTCATTGTGGCTGAACCTTGAAACAATCATTCCATCTTTCACTTAAAGTAAAATAAACAATTTTTTGACACGTTATTAATTAAAATCCAAGGTAGGCTTGAGAAACAATTGGCACTGATAAGAACTGACAAATGAATTTTAAAAGGCTAAACCAATTGAAAGTAACCTAATCTCAAAACAACTTCTATAAAAACTTACAGTCTTAAACAATTTATCACATTTCATCATAATCCTAATATTCCAGACGTGTGTATTAAAATGCCTGGAAGTTTATAGGATAAACTCCAGTCATATATTTTGAAAAACTGCATATTAACATGATATTTCACTTAGACCAACTGTATGAATGCTTGGATGGTACAACAAGAACTTTATTGAAAGTAAAAAAAAATAAGTAGGGTTGATTTCTGATTTCTCATAGCAAAATAAACAATTTCATCATTCTGGAAAATTACTGGTATTCCCTTTTTTATTGYAGAAAAAGGTAATTTTTAAAAATTATTTGAGGTGTAGAAACTGATATATTTATAATGCTTATATTTGAAACTGTGCAGACTGATTCTGCAGATTTTATGTGTAATGTGACTGTGTGAAGACATGATGTTTCTTGCCTTTAATTGACCTGAAATAAATCCAGAGCCATCATTCAGTAAAAAAAAAAAAAAATCAATAAGATGAAGTGAAGATGATATGAAGAATAAGTGGCATGATCAGAAACAAGAGGAAAAAGCGAGTACAGGTCTGGCCAGCAGGTAAAGAAAGGTATGACTGCTCTGCTGCTGTCGGTGAGATCAGTGGCTGTGTCAAAGGAAATGATCCACAGCTAATATGGAGCTGTCTTCCTCTGTTACATTTAGTGGCAGGGCCAGGCTGCTGCATCCCAGGAGAACTCCACCATCTCTGAACTCTTCCTGTGTTTATACGTTCACAGGGAATTGATAAGAAGATATTGAGAGTTTAGATTTTTATCTGTAAGGAGAGTCAAGTTGCATTGTTAATTTGATGAAGATGTCGTCTCCTAGCCTTCCAAGATCTGTTAAATGTTATTTTAGTGGTCAGAGGGGCTGCCTYCTGTTGTATGTGTTAGCTTACTTGGCAGGGTTCAAGTCAAGTCAAGTTATCTTTAATATCCCCATGGGGCAATTTGTGTCACAACCAGCAGGAAACAAAAACAATCATCAGCTACAAATACAGTAAAAGAAAAGAACATAAAACCATCATGGTATAGGCGTAAAAACTACAAACACACAACAATCAACAAGAAGTATTTAAAATGACAATAACAGCAGGTAAAAATGAATTCAAAATCTGTTGGTTCGACAACTTTTTAAAGCAAATCTGCATCCTGATGGTAAAAGAGAAAACTGTGAAGAAGGGGTGGTTAGGCTCAGCTAAAATTGCCTGAGCTTTCTTCAAGAATCTGTTTCTGTGGAGAGTAGTGATGTTATTTAATGGGACATTAGCAATTTTACTGCTAAGACTGACAATATGGTGTATGTTTTTTGTGTTTCTGTCTCAATAGCTCATACCAGCAAATAAAAGAAAAAGTAAGAACAGATTCAATAAAACATTCTCATAAAACTACTGTCCATGTTAAAACTCCTTAATTTACGATAAAAGTGCACGCGTTGATGGGCTTTCTTGCGTACATTGTCCACATGTTTGTCAAAAGAGAGTTTGTGGTCAATTACAGTACCCAGATATTTATATTCCTCCACAACATCAACTTGTTGATCATTAATGTACAC
>NW_013952528.1:902943-906599 GCF_001266775.1 Austrofundulus limnaeus | reverse complement strand
GTGACACCACTGGGCCATGATCAGGGTTATCTGACTTTAAAAGAGACACAATGACGGAATTGTAAGCAAACTTTAAAATATGCTATCCTGCGATCTGGCTCTGACACATGTTAGTGTATAAAACAAATAAAAGTGGGGACAGAACACTACCCTGTGGAGAACCAGTGGAAGAGAGCAAAGCATCAGATAAAACATCATTGACTCTGACATGTTGAGATCTGGTAATTAAAAAAAATCCATTARCCAACATAAGAGACCTAATTTGATTTTATGTATACTTTTTAATCTGTCTGCTAGAACATGGGACTGTATGCAGTTAAAAGCAGAGGAAAAATCAATAAAAACAAGACTTGCAAAAGTATTAGCTGCCTCAAGGTGTGAAAGAACCAAGTTCAGTAAAGTGCATACAGAGTCATCCACACCTCTGCAGGGCCTGTAGGCAAATTGCAGTGGGTCCAAGCTGGTTTTAACAGTAGTTAAGAGGGCTGTCTTAATTACTTTCTCAAGTGACGTCTTATCTAAGGATGTAAGGGCTACAGGTCTGTGGTCATTCAGCTGTTTAGGAACTCTGTTTTTAGGGATTGGGTCAATGATGGACTCTTTCCATAAACGTGGAACCTTATTGAGGTAGAGGGAGTATATACTGTAAGTAAATACACAGAGTTGTGATCAGAGGAACCAAGTCGAGCTCTGGGCAATGATTTATAGGCTCCCATCACATTGTCGTAGCAGAGGTCCGAACATTTACCTTGGCGAGATGGACAAGTGACATACTGGTAAAAATTACATAAAGACATCAAGTTTGCAATGATTAAAATGCCCATAACAAGGACCGGTGCACCAGGGGAAATTCCTTGTAGCCGCTGCACCACTTTGAGTAGCTCCTGTGTTGCTATACGTTGGCCTTCGGGTGAATGTAAACAAGTGTCACAAATAGCTGTGGAAATTCCCTTGCTAGATAAAAGAGATGGAGCGAAACAGATAAAAGTTCAATATCAGGGGTACACAGTGTCTCCCTGATTATTACTGTACTGCACCAGTTCTTGTTAATGTACAAACAGAAGCCACCCCCCAGTGATTTACCCACCACTGAGGGATCTCTGTCCAAGCGGACGGGCTCCCCAATTCCATAAATCGTCAGGTCAGTCTGTTGATCTTGATTTTTGAGCCATGTCTACGTAAAAGCAAGGAGACAAGCATTCTTGTACTCAGCAAGAACTTAACATTAGCCTGAAGTTCGTCGGTCTTACTGCGGAGCGACTGGATGTTGGCTAAGATGACCGTAGACAGGGGGATACGACAATGGCCTTGCCTCTTCAGTCTCTGATGCACACCGCCTCGTCTCCCCCTCTTCCTTACACCCGATGACTTCGAAGTCCAGCCCTGGTTACCACTGAGATGCTCTGAACGGATGATCTCTGCAGGGAAGGCAGCCAAGTGGTCCACCCCGCCACCCCCCGCCCCGCGCTGTCCCGCAAAAGCAGGAGGATATCACGGCTGTATTGGAGAGGCCCTCGGTGTTCACATATTCCACTCAGGAGGTGACAGAAGAAAGCAGTTAGGTATGCTGTGATGTCATTGTTTTTATTACAATAACACACAAATGAATCTAAATTCTTGTTTTGACGGTAAAGACAAAGTAACAAACACTCACTGTACTGACATGTCCCACCACTGCTGCTGCCTGTTGCCAATACCAGCGCCATTCTCCAACATTTCATACATATTCAATATATGCACAACACTGCCAACTAGCAGTGTATGAACCCTTTTGCAGTTTATTCCTACAACCACCGATTGCAGGGGATGTGAGTTCCTGAAACAGACCTTTAGCTCCTGGTCTAAAAATTTAAAAGTTGTTGAGGATTGCTAGTTTGGGTGCTTCTTTGTCTTTTTCTTTTGTTTGTTGTAGGATTTTCATTAAAGAAGCATCAATAAAGTAATTTTAAAACTGTTGTAATCGGAAAACTGAAGCGATGCATTCTGGGTACATGGTGGATTTTATTTGAGACGGGAAATGAAAGCACGGGGTACAGGAAACAATCTTCCCTTCAAAAAAAGAGCTTGGATTTTAAAGTTTTCCATGTAGTTGCTCCAGTTGACCACTAGATGTCAGTCTTCATCAGCATAACATCTTTAAATCATTTCTGCGTCTCTAATCCCATTGCTTCGACCAATTATGTCAAGTAGTGAGCTCCAGCGTTTAAACTTTATTTTTTTTAAAAAGATGTTGTGATTCATTGACATCCATACCTTCCGCTGTTCAAGATAATGATGACTGGTAGATAGTTAGCTTTTAGCGGTACTGTATTTTAATTTTAGAAAGCTCAAATCTGCTTATGAATTATAAAAATTAGTTAGACCGCTCAAGTGCAAATGAAATATTTAAGTCCGCAATTAGTGGATTTGTGCTTTAGCGGGCTGGTGCCCACCACTGGTTTCCAACAACTTAAATTAGGGTGAAACAAAGGCCATGGTTAGATATTTATTTTTTCTCTATCCATGCATTACACAAGATTACTGCAAAGTACAGGAGAATGCATTCATAATGGTTGGTTTTCTGTTGCAACAGTAATCCATGTTTTTCTTTCTCTTTTTTGTTTCACTTTTTTCCATTGGGTCACTGTCCCCATCATCCTTCTCTCTGACTGCGAGATCTCATTATGTTGGCTTTTCACCAAGCTGCATTAAGAAGGGAATACATACAGAAAAGCATTATCAGAAGCCCTTCAGCCTYTGTACAGCTCTCATCCTTCCTGATGGAGCACAAGGCATCTGTGTGGAGATCTTGTTACTGAAGTTATGACCCATTCATAACAGCCTGCTCTCTGATGTGCCACTCAGGTAGAATTTCTGCTGCCGCTGACAGATAAGAGCATTTTTTTCCCCTTTGAATACAAGTGTGCCACATGTTGAGCCAAGAAGCCCAAGCATCGCCACACACACAAAAGTGTAATATCAGGTTTTACAGCACTTCTTTCAAAATGGTAGAAGCTTTTTGATTAACTGTTCAGGTTTGAAACAACTTAATCTGCTCCACATCAAACCCATTATAACCTCTGGATCTGCTTAGAATGTGGGTATACGTTGATTGAAATGCATGTAAGAGCCATCAAGTTTGACAAATTGTTGCTACTTTAGTATCATTACAGAATCTATGACAAATGTTACTWAACTCATCGGAAATTCAAACTAGAAAATAAGCCAGTCTTGTAACAGAACAGTTAGCAGTCTATCTGGACAGAAAGATCATATGCCAACAAAAGAATTTGCATTTCCTGTGAAATTTCTGTGTGAATGCTTAATGCTAAAAGATTTGTGCTGAATGTCTTAAGAATCTGAAACATGCCTAAAAGTGGCTTAAAAAATACCTGAAAAAGCTGAAATGAGCACAAAGAAACAGAAAGAGCATATGTTTGCTGGGTTCAGTACAAAGACGCACAACAAAGCTGAAATTACAGATAAAAGGTCAGAATGACAGCTAAATAAGCAGAAAAAAGGTAAAATCAACAAAACAGAAGTCAACAGTATCTACAATTAGGACAAAGAAGGTAAACAAAAGCAGAACCACTATAAAAGGTAAAAAGTAAAGTGAAAATTTATGAACATTTAAAAGGATTTTTACCACCCATGTCTGCAGACTGCCTGTCTTCACC
>NW_013952528.1:894571-902900 GCF_001266775.1 Austrofundulus limnaeus | reverse complement strand
GGATTTAAGATGTGGTTAAAGTGACCCGGATTACTTTAGTTAGTGATTTAGATCAAACTGGATCCATAAAGTGATCCAGATTTACCATATTTACATCAGAATAGGAATGCTTATTAATATGTTTCTGCTCATACTTAGACAGTCATAACATGAAACAGCAAGGACAAAGTGAATTCAGAACCAGAAACATGACTTCAGTCTGATTCATAGTGTCCTGCACACAGTGGAAGAAAAACAAGACAAATAAAAAAAAATCAGAACAGCTTTTGTATTTAGCTAGAGGTAATTGGATATTTTCTAATTTGTTGGCTTTACTATAATTTAAYGTGAGCTCTGAGAGTAATAAGCAATTACCGTGTTTTTTTTATTCTCACAACTCAGAGAGAACTAATCTGCGCTCAACAGCCTGGGTGAGAAATAATGAAATCAATTATGAGCATTAAAGCAAAGCAACTGCCAGAGAAAAGGTAGAAATGTAATTCTCCACATTTAAACTGAAATCTGCGTGTTTCCTCTCCATTGTCTGTCTCATTTTCTGCTTCTTCTTTATCTGTCATTCTTACTGAATTTCTCGAGGAACAAACCACACACACAAAAAAGTAAATAAATAATRATAAAATAGTAGAAACTGTGTGGTAAACGTTCACATCATACAATAAAAGGCTCCTAAAAGTAGCTGATAATTATWTTTACATGAGTTCACTTAAAACCATTACTGTAATTTTTAAATTGTTTACAACAGCTTTGGAAATGCTTTAGGCCTGTGCATTATATCAAATATTTTATCTCATWGCAATTTAAGTTCAGTGACACATCTAGAAATGTTTTTATGGGGTGGCCAGCTGGAATCCTAAGGTAGCACCAAAACCAAAAACAAGAACAGAATTTCAGGAGATTAGTTGTTGTCATAATTGGGTTATAAGACAAACACAATACAAACGATTGTTAGGGAACCACCTTCTGATATGCATAAACCTAGTTTTGTTCATTTTTTTATTTGATATAACTTCCTGATGAAAATACTGACACTACTGAACATACTACTTGGTCTCTCCTAAATTTTTATTTCTAAAAAAACAGTATGCATATTATGCACCCTAATATTGTGGATGTTGGATTTAGACTGGTTGTACTTATTCAAGAAGACAATATTTTAAGTTTTATTCATAATTATTAATACAAATRTACTTATGTTTATATTTTAAACTCCTTTATGCTCAAAAAAGTTTTTATATTAGGTTCAATAAATCCCAAATAGCCTGGGGGGATTGCAAATGCATGTCTGGCCAAGGGGGTGGGTCACCAATTTTAAGGGGTAGTCATTTGTTCCCCTGGCCCCACTTTGGTGGCACCTCTGTATAAGTGGGCACAATATCAATCCAACAAAGTACTGCTACTATGATTAATCACAGAGCATTATATTTCAAGTACCATGCATTTATGTTCTGCTGTTAATAAMTTTGGTTGGYCCAACAGTTTTGTGATGATGATAAAATGAGGAGTGAGAAATGTGGATTTTATTGCAATTACACCACCATGCAATTTTGAACAATAGTATTTTATCATGCAAGATCTTATATTGTGCAATCCTAAAACTTGTTAATATCTATAGCCTTTTCTCAACAGTACAGGTAGTTCTTCTTATAAGATTTGTTGAACATGATTAAATATAAAATTGAGTAATTATGAAATTAAAGACCTGCAATTCCTTGATGAAATGCTTATTGTAACTGTGCAATGCCAGAGTTTTAAAGTAATTTATCCTTGGTTGAGAAATCTGACAAAATTGAATTCATTTTTGTCAGATTTCGATCGTTTCTTCAGCAGAGTTCAGAAAGTGCTCAGAGTATAAGTYGGGCAGGATTCTCAGCTACTTTCACATTTATGTGCAGCTCATCATCTGTAAAAGTTAACGAGTTGTAGCCATTTTTGTGTTTGCTAATGTTGATTAGCTATGGTGGCCATCTTGAATTGCCTTGACTCCAAATGTGAATCAGTTTTGCTAATTTTCTGTTGATCATTGACACCAAGTCTTAATTATATATTCCATTGTGTTGTATGTGTTGTCAATGAAATTATTCACCCTCACTTTATTTTCATGGCAGCATTTATTTGTTGCGTTTCAGTGTAACTGGAACTTTAAAAATCAAGACCTTTTGAAATCTGAGTAATTTCAGTCTGGAGAATGGTTTAGAGTCTTAAAAGCAGAGTATCACTATCAAATGCATTGCATTTTTTTTTAAGCTTTTACTCTTTACATTGGTATCTCTTGTTGAAACAATCCACTGAGGTTCAGTTCATGTGGGGAAGACAAAAYCTTTGGCTGTAAGACCAGCCACTCCCTGGAGTGTAGGGCTTGGTTGTCAAGGGAGACAGGGCTGTGGCGGCCTTGGATTACAGCGGCCAGCAATTGTGCTGAAACATGACTCTGCCTTCAATAGCCATTGTTCTCGTTCCTTACACCTTGCTCCGGTGGGAAACAAGTGCCGGGGGAAGCAGATCGTACTTTCACTGGTGCACCAGTTCTACGGATATACTTCCACAAATGAGCACAGAGTCTCCCACTCACACTCACTCAGAGACTTTTTACCTGMTCATTTCAGCTTTCGCACCGCTCACACTCTGAAAAAAAAAAATCACACACTCCTCTGATCTCCTCACATCTACCTTCAGGCCGTCGTGATCTTCACAGACAAACAACTAATTTTCTCGGCACATATTTCACACCAGTCTGACAAGAAGCAATCTGATGCTAGTTCATTTTTCAAAGTCTGCACTCCCCCCTTCACTCCCTCCCGCCCTCCCTCCCAGGCTGACTCTTTTTTTAAGATGATGTGGACTAATTGTGGCCTACTTGACCTGATGCACAAAGGCAAGGCTGGTTGGGGTGTTAATGGTCTCTCAGACAGTGTGGGGGCAGTAAAGAGAAAAGCGTCTACACTTCATTCTGTGGTCTTTATCGCTCACGTGGCGGCCATTTATCATTTTCCAGGTCGTTCTGTTAATGACCGAAGGTGTCTCAACATGCAGCGGATGAATAACGATCCATCTTTTTATTTGGTGGGTGTAAAGGTGGGCGTTTGTGTAACTGTGAGTTTAATGGCATGGATCTGTATGGACATACCCCACAGAATCAGATGCAAGCTTGTTACTTGATGTAAAAAAAAGGAAGAAAGGGCTTTGAAAGGAACTGAGAGCAGTTTCCCATTAACTTGCATGTGTGAATGTACAGGATGCTTTCCTTTCAGCGGGCGGGGAGGAGGGGGCACGGGACTGTGTGGGTGATTGAATTAATTATGTTTTATCACCTTTTAGCTGATTGAAGTCTACTTTACTCCCCTTTGACAGCTTGTGTTTGTGTCTTTGCCCGCCAAGCCAAATGGATCCAGCTCTTCACCCGATGCAGACWCTGCCATCTTTGTTGTCAGACTTGCACTCTGACACCCGAAGCTCTGATGCTGTGTTGTCTCGGCTGTGTTTGCCTTTTTTTTCTTTTTTGTGGCGCTCCATTCTTTTTTTTTTCTCAGTAATTCATCTCCATCAAAGAGGCTTGGGCCCGCTGTTTCATTACTCGCATAATGATTTGTGGGAACAATTTCAGGTTTTCTATRGCCTCGTATGTCTGTCAGGAGGGGAGCGCGCTACCTGGCATTGTTAACAGAATTAGAATTCTTTCATCACAGAAATACAATGGGACGTTTGGTTTGCTACAACCAATGCTCATTTTCTTCAACAAACATTTTTTTCAAATGTTTTTTTTAAATGTAGTGTGAGTAAAACTGCATGTACTTCACAKTACAAGAAATGTGGTAAAAGCTACAAACAACACTGAGATTCTGTGATTTCCTGTATCAGGTTTGATACCAGTTAGTGTTAATACATAAAATACAGCTGGAGTCGAACAGCGTAAAAAAACAAAATTTAATGAGCTTGTATTTGTTATTTTTATTTAACTACAACACTAGAAAAGTTGGAACACAAAATGATTTTAAAAACTAAAAGGAATCTTTTATTATTAAATTCCTAAAAAATGATCACATGCTGCTGATAAACAAATGATTAAGTTTTTACCTCTGTGTATGTCATTTTTTGTTTATCTGTTAGCAAAATATCTCATATCTCATTTCTCCCTAATCTAACTCGGTGTAGTAATTGAGAGCCATTTAAAACACAATCATGTTTGCTTAAAATTTCATCGCCAACTGTTGGTGTCAACTCTTATCATATTTAACATGTAAGCAGTAAATGATGTCTGTATTTGCAACAAAAAAATCTTGTTAGTCAATTAAAAAATGAGTAAAACTGTTTAAAACATTTGAACAATAAAAGGTTTCAGCTAATTTCACCTAGTTATGACAGAAGAAATCAAATAACTAATGTAAACCAAMCATACTTGCCAGAAATATGACTAATCAGATGTACATTTTTACACTAACTGTTTAGGGATATGCTGCCCTTTAATCCATTTTTCTTATTATATACACCTATAAATGACTGACGCAACTTCAGTGTTTGGTTTGTCCCTTCTCAGCTGCTGTAGCAACATGACCTACAGCCAGGCTAATTAACTAAATTGCTCAGGAGGGCACTGTTACTGTAAGACAATGGCTCATTGACCGGACATCTTAGTCCACTAGTCATGTATYAGCTCCACTTATTGGCAGGCAGATTGAGTAGTTTACAGGAACACCCCTCTGACAAAAATAATAATAATAATTAAAGATTTTGTAAAAAATATCTCTTCCTCATTTTTTTCTCATTTAATAGTTTCTTTATTTGGTAGCTGTGGCTGAGTAGTCAGGGGAGTCGTCTTCCAATGACAGAGTTGGAGGTTCGATTCCAACACTATTCAGTCACACGTCAACGTGTCTTTGAACAAGACACGGAACCCCTCACTGCTTCAGATGTTTTCTATCAATGTGATTGAAGCAGTGATTAGTCTGTAGAATGATTTATCCAGATTAGCATTGCAGAGAGATAYAYWRKWTGTAGTAGAGTGCTGAGTGAATGGATATGTAAATGGGAAAATGGGGCACAGATTGTGTTGTAAAGCTCTTTTAGTATCCTGGTTGGGTAGAAAGTCAATATATAAGTACAGAATTCATTGGCGGACCATGAGCTCAACAGAGGGCCAGATGTTGGCCCCTGGCCATCAGKTAAATATATGAACGTTGTGAATTGAATTCAGCAACAATGCAAAGAAAGGTGACAGAGACACATATTGTGACTATTTTAAAAAAGATTTTACTTTCCTTTTCATAAAAAGAACCTTACAGAAATGTAAAGCTGTATAAAACACAGTAAAACTATATATTTAATTGTGCCTGCTGTCAATCACAATGATCTTGATTTCTGTTTTCCTTCATGGCTTTGTTCCATATTCATTAGCATAAATATGATCTATCAGCCTTGACTCTGTGTGCGTTCTTCATAGCACCGTGATAAACACATGTCAAAACAAGGAGTCACATCAATACAACAGATCTGCTGATGGATCACACCCAGGAATGAATTACGTGCCACTCTCGGCTCCCCACAATTAGCTAAACAGGTAGGGGATTGATCTATGAGCAGCCAACCTGACTGGGAGCCTCAGACTCAGGGAAAGAAGTGAAGAAAATGTGAAGCGTGGCTGTAAATTCTGAGCGCAGAGGAAGGAAAAAAAGACATTACAGAGATGTTTCTGGTGTGAAGACTGCAGGTCGGGGGAGTGCAGGAAGCCACCCTTGTAGTTTACATATCCATAACTCTGAGTGACGCTTCCTGGGTCGCCGAACAAGAGGGTTCCTTTGTGTGCTTGTCAGTTTGTGTGCAGGATAATATGTGACACAGAGGTTCCTGGAAGATTTTTGTTTACAAAGAGCTGCTGGAAGCTGTCTACAACTTGTACAACTTGGAACATTTTTTTTCTTTGCATACAGCTCATAAGATTTGCCTGTTCGATGCGGCACATTAAACTTAGCTAAATAGTAACTTTAATGAACCTTGAGCCTATCAAATATCATAGATCCAAGCAAATAATTTTCCAGATCGAAGTCAGCGACTCGAGAAAACCTCCCTCTAAAGCCAAAGATGGACTCTGAGCTGAAACCACTTATTCACAATTCACAAGTGCCRGAAATCACTAACAGTTCTGTGTTTTTAGGTTGTCAAAAATGCTTAAATTTTGCATAAATGCTTRAAACGATAATTGCAAAATTTTAAAACTTTCAGAAATATGCAAAATGTTACATTAACTGTCTGAATCTAAAGCAATATTGTCATCTGTAGTTTGAAGTTGTAAACATTTTTATCAAGCTGCCGTTTGGATTTTACCCCTCAAAATCAATTAAATTTAAAATTGAAGTGTGAAATTGTTACATACTTTTTARAGTAGACATGCTTTTAAATCCTTCCTTTTCACATTGTCATTCAGTTGGGGTTTGTACAAAGTGGAAATGYAAAGCTTTGGTCTGAATTCCTCCTTATTGTAACTCCATAAGCCCCTCTTTCACCCTTTTTCTGAGGTGTGTCTMRGATCACCTCATTTTGGGAGAGACTAAATTCAACTTTTGTGYACTCCTAGAGACTCCACATACACACCAAAAGTTATTTAGGGCTRACAAAATGGATTTTGCATATTATTTGCCTCATAGGATAATTGCCCAAGACRTATTTGGTCCCAATGACTTAGGCATATGCTATGAGGCTACTGATGTGTCCCCTTTAAAAAAGTATCAGTATTGATGTTGGGTATTATTATTTACTTGGATAAATATTAAATTTTGTAGTATCAAGCAGCTCTTCTGTGTATCGTTATGTTGACTTTTATATCCTTCGTAAACAACGTTTATATGAGACTGAGTTTTAACACCTGATCAGATTAGAAGCAACCCGACGTAAAAGTTCAGAAAAACTGAATTTCCAGCATTTTGAAACTGTGTGAGCGAACCTCATTCAACTGATATGATCATTCAAAATCCTAGCATTTATGTAGAAACATGTAAACCAAAGAAAAACAAAATCTCATCGGTATACTGGTGTAGAGATGCTCTTCCTCCTGTTTGTGCTCAGAAATTTTCATTAAGTGTTCCCGAGCTTGTCACCATTGTGTAAAAGTCAGCCACCCCCTCAGGATGTTCTCCGCTCCGATTATTTGGCGCCCCATCCAGCCGCATCAGCGTGGCGCTCATATTCACAGTAAAGCGAGTCCTCCCAGGTATTATTACAACGTTGACATTTGCCAATAGAAGGGCATGCAATCACAATAGATGTTTCCGTTGCAGTAAAAATGATTTATAGTGACTCCCGTAGACATGATGATCCAGAGAGGGCATGTTATAACTGTACTGAAGGAGGATAATGGCACTTGAGTGTGCAGCTCCTTTCCATCTGGCGAGGAAAGCCTTGACTGGCTCACAAACCCGACTCCCTCRGATGACTGAACCTCTTGGCCTTCAYAAAGTGTATTTCACCGTCAGATAAATGCYGCCATTAATAAAAAACACAAAGCCAATCACCTCTGTGTTTAAAAAAGACGTAACACCTTCCCACACAGGAGGCCGTTTGYTTGATCTTATCTCTCTGGTTGGGTTTGCCTGATTGACTGCGGCTGCTGCTGAGCTGGGGACGTGCTGCCAGGCCGTGGGTGGTGCTGGCCATCGGAGGATTTTCAGAGCTGTAAAACAGATGGCCGCCAACCTTGTGTTGATCTCGGAGCACCGCACAGCCAAGTCTGCTCTGCCCACAGTGGAGTAAGGAGAGTTGAGATGTTAAACATGTTCCTCACCCCGAGCTTCTGGCTCCATAATGCCACAGAGGGATTAGGTATAAATCTGGCAGGCCAGAAGGAGTTGGTATCGGAGTCTGAGAGGAGTCAGGACTGGCACAGGAATGGGTCTGAGCAACATAACAACCAGGGGCTTAAAGGGTGCTGTGTACTTTCTGTTTGTTGCTTCTTTTCAAATCTGAAAAGAAAAAAAAAATCTCAAATCTATATTTTATTTGACTCAGCTTGGAATCTGTTCAGTAAAACTTCAAGATGGATAGTTTGAAATAGTTTTTATGTCTCTCTACCAAAGGCTAAAGGGAGAKGATTTTGTTAGTGTCTGTGTGTWTGTGTTCATTTGCTTGTTCTGYTCTGAACACAATTTAATAAGACTCTTAYAAATTGAATCTATGACTGTTTGACTTTTGGAGTCAACTCATTTCAAGATGGCCGCCACAGTTTGTTGGTCCTAGTAAACAAACTGTGTCCGTTTAAAAGATATTGAGTTTAAGGGTAAAGTGTAGCGCCTAATAATGAATAACGTATAAATCTATCTATCTATCTATCTATCTATCTATCTAT
>NW_013952528.1:887668-894346 GCF_001266775.1 Austrofundulus limnaeus | reverse complement strand
TCTTTCTTTCTTTCTTTCTTTCTTTCTTTCTTTCTTTCTTTCTTTCTTTCTTTCTTTCTTTCTTTCTTTCTTTATGTGGTAGTAGCTGAGAGTCATGCCCAAAACATTCTCTGAGCATTTTCACTGCTAATCACCATTAGCCAACACACATATGGCTATAGGAAAGTCAGTTTTACTGATATAGGGCTAAACTTTGGTGTGGTAGTAGCTGGGYTTCATTCACAAAACCTGATCTGAGCACTAACATATCGGGAAGATCTCATGATATTTCACAAGACTGCATAAAATGGTATGCGCAAGGTTCAACCAAAATACCCTCTCATCATAACTTGATTTTAGTTTCAAATATGGCAAAGCTGGTGGGTGATATGTAGTATATTAAATAATGTTAGGTCCTTAATTAAAACACATATAGTCTGGAAGTCTGCTATCCTTCTATTTCCAGATCAYATATTTGTAGGGGCTATTGGTATACTTATCATGTTGGGCAGGTAAAGTTTGGAAAGAGATATAACTTTTGGGAACCRTTACAAGTATTCAGTAAATTATTTGCAGTAAAAACACAGATGGCACATTTCTTAACCGACCATAGATGTCAAATACAAATACTAGCGTYTTTTTGATTGAAAACCTTCTCATTTCAGAATGTAAGAAAGGTTGGTGTATTACTTCCATTGTTAGGTGGAAAGTACTGTAAGTCTCACTCTGATCAGCGCAGACAAAGGATTTCAACAGTTATGATCTTCTTAAGTTACTATTTAGGTTTCAGTATTATCACTTGCCACAATGAAAGAGATTAACTGATTGTGCATTAAGAAATAATAATATAATAAACAAAATAACTGTTTTTTTATAAAGTAAAAGGCATGGACTGTTTACTYGTAAACTCCAGAAAAAAACAAAAACTTTTTTCCTGTCCCCCATATGCAGCCCTGTCACTGAGGGAAAGTTGGTGAACTGACAAGAAGTAAACAAACTACTGATGCTGAAGTGCAGAGCAGCTGCAGTGTCATCTGCCTCTTCAGCTCCTCCACAGCTGTCCGACCATGATTACATCTTCACTCCTCATGCAGACCTCTGTTCACCTCCCTCCCCACTCAACCATCCAACAACTCACATTTCCATGTTGGAAACAAAACAAACCAAAGGTCCATCTTTCAACAAGGAAAACTTTGAATGTTCAAACCTATGAACTTCCCACTAACACTGCTTTTCTTCTTCAGTTATGATCTTTGACTCTGCCCTCCACAGCCCATCATCCAGTCTGCACCGAGTGCTTGTCATCTCTCATTATCAGCAACTCCACATCTGCTCCTTGTGACGGGGCTCATATGAGGCCTCAGCCTCAGACCCACTCTAACCACGACCTGCACAACTGTTTGCCAGGTTTAGATTCCTGAGAGGCCTGAAGTGAATGTGACCTTTAAGCAATTTGATCATTTGATGCCCATTTTGTTACACAAGGCCTGAATCTTCCATTTTCAGCCATGGTGAAATAAAGAAAAGGAGGTAGTGATGTCTTGATACCCGTTTTTCTTAAACTGAGTACTTCAGTTTGGGTTCCTGCTGATACTGAGCACTGATACAGAGAACTTACTGAGTTAGCACTTAAGCAAACTCTTTTATTCAGAATAATGTGGCTCTCAAACTGCAGGCCTACAGCTCCTCTGATTGTATTAAATCATATACAGCAATATACAGCATGATAAATACTGTTAAAACATTTTAAAATAAATAAAAAATAACATRATTTTCTATAATTTTCTTAAAGGTGGAATTGACAGACATTTCACTTGAAATGTAAACTGTGACACATTCAGTGGATTTTTGATACCAGTATTACAGTATTGATGGTATCGGGGCATTTTGTAAGCACAAATACTTGTAAAACTATATTGGTAAAGTGATAATTATATAAAAAAATAATAATTGTTAACCCAAATTTTAAAAAAAAATGCTGTATGGAGTTAGGTGCAGACAGGGACTAAAGGACCCACAAAAAGTTTTATGTGTCCTGTTCATTTCTAATAATTTTATATTTATTTTTATTCTTGTAAAATACAAAAACACAACCGAAGGGAATCTGGCCAAGGTATCCCCACACCTGTTACTAATTAAATGTTTTTATTTCATCACACTGCTGATGTGCTGCTTGACTGTAATTAGCATAATTTAGAGTAATTATTCCCTGCAATCTCCTACCAAAACTTTCCAATTTGTAGTTTTGTCTGCTCAACCTCTTTRTCACAATGGCACGCTCTGATCCTCACACAGAACACAACGCTTCAAAAAGCCTGTTTTCTGTGGACAAGACTGATGAAGAGGAGGCAGAGCAGAYGTCAGTGAGTGATGGTGAGCTCATCAAAACATGACAGATTTTTAGGTGTTCTTACTGAGGCCAGCATGGGTTAGTTTCCTTATCTGATGCTCAGGTATTTGACAGAAGTGTCAGAAAGCTTGCCAGGATTGTAAAAAATGCTGTCCACCTACTTGTTTCCAACACACGTTTCTGCTCACTTCAGCACGTTTTCAAAAGCTTTTACAGGAGGAGGTCACTTTGTACTTGGATAAAAAAACTCATCGGACTGTTGGTTCGTGAGTAAAAGAAAAGAAAAAGAAACGGACATGGAGCAGTGGAAAGAAATAATTGGCCACACCGGTTGTGAGTCCAGCTCTAAATCTAGTTTCCACTGCACTGCTGCTTCTGTTGGTGTTAGGACCTCTCTGCCCATTTTAGAAGCTCTATCTAGATGGATGTCCACCTACTGAACCATGACAGCCCTCTGAGGCAGCCGGTTACAAGGAAGAAATCAAATATGGACAATCGGATAGAGAGACCTGCAAAATGAAATACCTATCTCGACAGAGTGCACTCTAGTAGTACTGCTTTCAAACTTTTAAAAAGTGAAAAATAATAAGCTACTGGGACGAGAACATATTATTGCTTTACTGTCTGAGAAACAAAAGACGTGGGGCCATGTCACTATTTATAAGATAACTGCAGCTGCGCTTGAAAATGGTCTCAAATTTCCCAACAGATTAAAAAAAAAAAACTCCACAGACACAAATACTGAAGCTGTGTAATTTAACAAAACCACTTTGAAATGAATCAACCTGTTAGTTTGCCAGGTGCACAGATTTGGGTCTCCCCACTGGCCAACTTGTATTAAAAGCTGTGCTGCACAAAGATTTGATTTTCAAGCCAAAAAATAAGTAATAGGACCCACTGCTGTCTCCGAACTGACTGGTTTAATTCTAGARTAATTTTATTAATTTCTCAATTCTACAATACCATTTGGTTTTTGAAAGATATGCAGTTTAAGAGACTCATTATTTTCAAACCTTTTGAGAAAAGACTGCATGTTAAAATATCAAAATAGCGGAGAGAATTATGGATAATTATCTTGCAATATAAACTAATATGGAAAATAGAGACGATCTGCCATAAAAGGTGATTTAGCAACTGGAAAAATCAAAATGAACAAGTGTTCATCTAGAAGGKTTTTTTTAAATCTCATTCACTCCAAATAAAATAAATTTCTATGGGGTAACAGTTCATGGAGAGTGGCCAGTTCTTAAATGACCATGCAATAAACTGTGGAGTACCTCTAGGATCAGATTTAGGAACTSCAACTTTTTTCTCTATATACAGATTATACCAGTTTTCATGTCACCTGATAATTTAAGCCTCATTTTGCAAATCCAAAACACTGCATATTAGAGTGGTTTCTGTAGAAAACATCCATTGTTACATTTTAAACAAAGCTTTTATTGCATTTGCACCTAACCCAAAACAATGCCTAATACAACTAACTTGATTGTTATAAACTATAATATCTGTTTTTAAGCAAAAGTGAAAAAAAAAAACACCAAATTGCTCTTCTTGTGTGCATCAACTCTTCCAAACAAATAAAAGCACCTCAAACAATTGAGTCAGGTTACCAAAACACATGCCACAAAATGTAAAACAAGAAGAATTAATTGAAATACATAAATTTCGTATTAGTGTTCACAGATCCAACAATACCTTCCCCAAGAGAACTAAACTCAGTTTCAGAAAACACAAATTTAAAACAAAAAACACAACATTTAGCAGCAAAAATAGCTAAAAAAGCTCAACATTGTTGTATTCTTGTAAATGTCTCATTGTAAAATTTTGTTCTGTTGATTGCAGTGCTCCTTTTAAACATTTTATAACATTGCTCATCATACAGATGCCAAAGCAAACTGATTATTTAAAGTTAGCATCACTCATGTTGTTTTAACCAATAATCACTCAGTTCTGTTGAAGTTTTCCTGCAAACCTACCTTGTGTCTTTTCAGAAAAAAAAGCTAATGCATGGAAAATTTCACATTGATTTTTTAAATAAATTTTTAGGACATAAAAGAACTCCCAGACACAATGAGCTCAAAGATCATTTAAAGCTCCTTGAAGAAGATTTTTCATGCTCAGATGCTTTTTGWAGTTTGAATTTCTGCAGACCTGCTCCCCAGAGTCAAACAGCGATCGTCTGATTCTGCTCTGTTTGAAAAGCAGTCAAACAAACCCAGTGACTCCTCTGTTGGTCTGGTTAACCCCCCCCACCCCTCACCTGTCAGGATATGTATCATTTCTCTGCTCTTCAGATGATGAATTCTGCTGCCGTTAAGCCCAGCGCTCCAAGACAAATGTCAAGGATTGTCACTGCCGCCTGTTGTGTTTACATCCTCCTCCCTCCCTTCTATTTCAGACTGCTCRTCCGTGTTGCCTGCAGGCTGCTCACATGCTGCCCCCATGACATGTCCCATCTTTAAAGAACAGCTTTGATGGTGCATTCGTTCAAAAATAAGGTTCCCTAACCTCAGGCGAGCTAAAAGACATTAGTGTGTTTGTACATATTTGTGTCTACTTATACAAATTTGTGTTGAAATAAACCATTTGTTCATTCTACCATTAAAAACGATTAAAGAAAAAGTAACATTTTGGTTTAAAAAACATCATAAAAAACACATTTCTTTGAATTCTTTGCTGTTACACTGTAAAAACTGAAATGTTGGATTTACTTAACCATGTTATGTGACCTGGTTCCACTTAACTGAGTTGAGTAAATTCAAAGCAATATACCAGTTTTTTAACCAAAGAACATGAGCATGTTGCTTTGAATTTACTCAACTCAGTTAAGTGGAACTGGGTCACATAACATGGTTAAGTAAATCCAACATTTCATTTTTAGAGTGTAATGCTAGAGCAAGACTCTCCTACATTTACACGCTAAATGCATCGAGGAATCCAAATCCATTACATCTTATCATTCCAGTCTCTGAAGGAAAAGGGGGTTAATTGTCCAAGCAGTTAGGAAGGTGCAGAGAGGAGGTGATTTTTCCACTTTTAGAGAATCAAGACATACTACAGAGAAAAAATATCACTCAAGCCACACTAAATCAGGAAGTACTGCCACTCCATGCATCTCTCTCAGCAGCTGTTCCTCCAAGAAGGGATTTGTGAGTTGATGGTTCATCTTTACYCTGTTTCGTCTTCTATGAAACTTTAAAACTTCAGCAGTAATACAAAAAATATTGAAAAAGAAAAAAAAAAACAATGCAAGATTTAGTCTAAATTTGGTTGTGGATCTTCTAAATGAAACTCTATTATCAGAGTCATTAATCTCTGTCTTATTAGTTCTGTTCCCAGCACTGGACTCACCAGCTAAGATTTTGCTTTGCAGTCATATCGTGCATCTATGTGGACRTAGTTTGRCAAAAARACAGGGTTTTCTGCATATTTTCCAGTGGTTATTAGCTGAATCAGGCACTCTGCAGCTGATGGAAAACTAATTTTGGAGAGTTAGTTAACAAGAGCGTTAGTGATAGTTTTGTGTCAAAACCTAAAGCTGGTTGGACTACATAAATGGAAATGAATTAGTGAACTCCAACTCACTTTTATTTTAATTTTTAAGATTTGATAGTGAGTTAAAAAAACTTCCATGGGTTTGTACTTAAACTTTTTTTCAATTTTCTTTTCGTGCGGTTTTATCAATTGTGACAAAAACAAGTATTGTTAGAAAAGTCTTTGAGTGCCCACACGTTGCACCCCCTATTTCTTTWTAAAGCATTTTATACTGTATGAGTCAATCCTTATTCTCTCCCTCCTGATTTTTACTTTGCTTTTAAAAATACCTATTTTTTTGCTCTAGCTTCTTAGGCTTGCAAAGTTTTATTTGAACAAACATAAGTTTTAAAATGATGTCCTTTGGACAGATGTGACCTAAGAGCACATGTTTGGTCAAAATCCRCAGAGACATATTTATATAAAACTAAAAAAAAACATTACAAAAACACCATTTGTCAAGCACAGGGGAGCAGGGATGATGGTTTGTGCACCTTGGAGTCATTTGGGAACCATGAAGGGCCAGAGTCGACTCCACCTACAGAGGAGGCTGAGGTCCTTCGGTGTCTGCAGGACTCTGTTAAAGACATTCTATGACACGGTGGTAGCATCTGCCATTTTCAATGGAGTGGTCTGCTGGGGGGCTGGATATACCGAAAGGGACAGGAATAGGATGGACAAAGTGATACGGAGGCCAAGCTCTGTGCTGGGATGTCCTCTGGAGCCTGTGGTAGTGGTGGGTGAGAGGAGGTTGTTGGCAAAGCTGACAGCCATCATGGACAACCCCCGCCACCCTCTGCATGAAACCGTGG
>NW_013952528.1:886341-887493 GCF_001266775.1 Austrofundulus limnaeus | reverse complement strand
TATCTTATCTTATCTTATCTTGTCTTGTCTTGTCTTGTCTTGTCTTGTCTTGTCTTGTCTTGTCTTGTCTTGTCTTGTCTTGTCTTATCTTATCTTATCTTATCTTATCTTATCTTATCTTATCTTATCTTATCTTATCTTATCTTATGAACTCCTCTGAATACCAAAGTATTAGAGTCAAATGCAAGGAGCCTGTCTGACAGCTAAAGCTTTGTCCAAACTGGGTCATGCAAGATAACAATCACAAACACAAGAAAGCAAACAAAATGGATGGAAAAGAAAAGAATCAAGGCAATTTACTGGGCCAACTAAAATCCAGACCTCAGCTTGACTAAAATACTGTGGTTGGACTTTAACAGAGCTATATGGACTGAAAAAAAATGCTGTGAACTTCAGTAGACACCACTTCCCTTACAATGATGTTGAATGATAAAGTTGATAGTCATGTTCGTAGAAGCCACTGAACATGGAGTATTCTGAAGAATCAGTCAAATAATTAATTTTGTMAACATGACTGAAAACCCCACAGCAGTATTGATGACATTCATCTGTTTTTCACAGATACATTGACTGTTGCAGGGAGGTCAAATCTGCTGCCTTTTCTGTTTGCTCCCGTCTTGAAGCACCTCACCGTTGATTTGTTCACATTAATCTGCAGGTCAGTCAGGGCAAGTCAGGATCYGTGGCTTTTGGTGCTTTTTTATTTCAAGTTTCTTGTTTTATTACTTTCTAATATTTACTTTCCATTTGTTTYACACCCTGGTCTCTAGTGATTTCCTAGTTTTTAAATCACCCTCAGTACTTTTCCACTGTCAGTCTCTCCTCCACAGTCCTGCTCCTCACACTCACACCTATTAGGTCTCAGCTGCAGCCACTTACCTCATCAGTCCCAGCYTTTTTATTCCCTTAGTTTTCATCCACCTCCTGTCTATGTGCGTCATGCTTATCAGGTTGTCCTCAAGTTTCAGTTTGTTTTTCATGTAGTTACTTATGTCATGGCAGCCTTTTTTTTATTTTTCCTTTTTTTAAATAAATATTTCTTATTCAAGCTCCTCGTGYTTGTCACCATTCCTGAGTGAGTTATACCTTACTTGAATCTGACAATGGAATTCCTTTGTTACTTTTTTTCATGAGAAGTAGTGATTTATAAAC
>NW_013952528.1:878490-883526 GCF_001266775.1 Austrofundulus limnaeus | reverse complement strand
CACACACACACACACACACACACACACACACACACACACACTGCAGTGACTTATCACCACTCATTGACTGAAAGAACTTTCTATTTTTTTTAGAAGCCTTGTCCTTGGTATCATAATTGCCTCTATGCACACCCTTTTAATCCTGTTTCTAAAAGTCAAATAAACTAAGTTAGAGAGGAGTTGGTGGACTAGATAAGATGATTGGGAGAATAACTGGTGCATGTCTTTGAGAGCGTCTTGTCATCTAAACCACACTCTCACCCATTAAGCGTTATGACACTCTACCTCCATTAAAAGTGAGGAGATTACTCATCTTAGACGCCCTGTTCTGAGAGGTTCATTCAGCGGTGTCAGTCTCACATCTCTGATAATTGCCGAGCAGGTCATCTATGGAAAAGAGGAGGAAAAATAGCTTCCTCAAAACATGGCAGATTTAATTTGTCAGCTTGGATGAAAATTGGCCGGCGAGGAAAACAAACGACGGTTACAAGGGCCGATAGTAGCAATTCGTCAGAGGAAGATTGAGGAGCYGGTCTAGAGATAGCCCACATCTCCATAAATCATGTTGACAATTGTGTTGAACTGCATGAAGAGGAGGTCTCCCATAAAGGCAGCCTGAATAGGYGCTGATTTAGGACGTTTTTCTCCCGATGCCCAGAAATAGAAAGGACAGTTTGATGCATGGAGGATGACCTGTAATGGCTGAGTGAAACACTGTCTGCTCACTCGTTTAAAGAGGTAAGCTCTGATTTTTTTTTATCCAACTCTCAGGCCACCACAGGTTTTGCACCAAGCTTCCATCTATCTGAGGTAAAGGAAATAATTGTTCCTCTACTTAAATTTTTAATGAGAAATAGATATTTCATGTTTGTAGTTGTAGACAGTATTGTGCAAAATTTCTAAACATGCCATACTGTCTTTTAGATTTTATTTGTATTTAGCTTGAAAGCAGACAGGCATTCTAATAACTTTTTGAATTGTTCTGAAGTTTCTTGTTTGGGGGACCTGGCTCATTTTCAGTCTATGTGTGTCCATGACAGCAGGATATTGTGTTGTGAGYGCACAGAGAAAACAAATAAATAAATAAAAAAGTGGGCAAAGAACAAAAGAAGAAATGTTAGATCTGAAAAAGATCGACAGTAGATAGAAAGTATCTGAAAGTTCCATTGACGTAACTCTGAATATTTATTTAAATATAGATTTTGTTTTGTTGGGGATGATTGTGGCACAATGRTGGGGGAGTTGTCTTGGGACAAGAGGTTTGCAGGTTCAATTCCCTGCCATGTCTTTGAGCAAGACACCTGATCTCTAACTGCTCACTAGGCAGCTTAAATAGCTGCTCCACTTTTATGGTAAATGGTAAATGGACTGTACTTATRTAGCCCTTTTCTATCCATCCAGGACACTCAAAGTGCTTCACACTACAGACATTCACCCATGCACACACACATTCACACACTGATGATGGCAAACYACAATTGTAGCCACAGCTGCCCTGGGGCACACTGACTTACRTGTAGGATTGGTTAAATGCAGATGAAAAACATTGTTGTTGCTTGCAATAATGACAACACATCAATTCACTTTGTTTGTTCCTTCTGTTTATACAACCTGAGGTATCGATAACAACATATATTTAGAAGAATACATTCCAAAATAAATATTAAACAAAATATTTGTGGTGGACCTGTGTAGCCTGTTTCTTCCATTCCGTAAAAACCAAAACAACTATAAAGCAGGTTTCCATCTCACTTTATCCTGATCCTGTCACAGTCAAACTTTGAACATGTGATGAAGTAGGTAATAACTGTGATAAAACTGTCATAAAATGAGAAACAGAAAATCTAAGTGTCCTTTCTKTWATGAACAKTGTCTGTGCTTATGATTTATTCTAGTTTTCTGTCTACCTGCAAATTCATAACAGAATGATCAGACCAACAACAGAAMCCAGCAGGCAGATTTTTTCWACWACCTGCATAATGTCTTCACCACATTTTGAAATCCTGAGAATGGTGGAGAAGATGCAGTGTGAGCTGAATGGCCTGAAGGGACTCTTCTCTTCATGGTATCCATCAAAGCTGGTGGTGCCAGGGGTTCCTGAAGCCCACCCCTTTGATTCTGGTACTCCTGCTCTGGTTTGCCAGGGGTTCCTGAAGCCCACCCCTTTGATTCTGGTACTCCTGCTCTGGTTCCTGTGGGTCCCCCTGTTCTTGTTGAACCTCCTGCAGAGCCCTTGGTTCCTGAGGTTCCTGGGTCGGCTGCCGTCACCTCCATGTTGCCTGAGTCRTCGGCCGTCGCCTCTTAATCTCCTCTGTCGCCTTTGGTCGCCTTTGTTGAGATTTTGGCTCCTTCAACCTCCACCAGCTCTTCATTTGCTCCCGCCTCCTCCCTTGGCTCCACATCTGCTCCAACCTCCTCTCATGGCTCCACGTCTGCTCCCGCCTCCTCCCTCTGGCTCTGCTTGGCCCCTGTGGCCTTCCCGGACGTGGACTGGGGGCCTCCAGGTCGGCCTCCTGACTTTGGCCTTTGCAGCAGGGAGTTTCATGTCCGGCCTCCTGAGTTTTTGTTGTTTCCAGGTCATGTTTTGTTTTGGGACGTCAGGAGCCATGCCTTGTTGTTGGGGGGGGGTCTATCATATGTGTTCTTCCTACTGTCTGCCTTTGCTCCTGCACCGCCCACTCACACCTGATCCTAATGTTTCTTCCCCAGGTGTTTCCTGTTTGTGCTCGTTAGTCTCACCTTTATATTCTGTGTCTTGTCATCACGTCCCTATCGGATCATTGTGCTGTTTTCAGCCTGCATGTTTCCATGTTTCTTATCTTGTCTTGCCTTGCCACAYCACATGTTTTTTGAGCTGCCCAGTCAGCATTTTTTGTTCATTAAATACTTTTATTGGAACTTTAAAGTTGCCTGCACCCTGGGTTCTTTCCTACCAACAAATTCGTAACACTTTCTCTGTAATAGGACATAAAGTCATTAATACAGATGCTTCCCTGGTTTAGTCATGTGGTGAGGACATCTCAGCATTTTTGCTTAAAAAAYGTGGATGAACATATAAACAGAGATAATAATATATTTTTAAAAAATATCTGGAGTCGTGTAGAYGTGGCTTAAGAATTCCAAAAWCACAAATCCAGCAAAGACATGAAACAAGATCTAAGAGAGGCATCATTCAGCACAAGAAAAACTTTTAAAGACTTTCAGRTCTGAAGAACTATTAATCAAGACAACTTTAAAAAGTTGCAGGGAAGAAAAATGAACAAAGTGTCTGGAAAGTAATTTAGCTTCACTCACTCACATTCGGTTTTTGTAATTGACCATTAGGCCGATAATCAAAGGYAAACGTCTTCATCCAGCCTCTCATCTTTCTTGCATCTTCTGTGTACTTATTGTGGTAAGAGCCAGGAGACATAAAYGAATAAAGCTCAAGCAGGTATGATCTTACATGCTTATTTACAATGCTGTACAAGTAATATGAGTCATGATCTGTTGATAGGATCAGTAAATGCAACGTAATGATAAAAGGGAAACTTTAATATCCAGAATTACTCCATTACAGGAAACAATGATGTGATTACAGCAAGACACTGACTCTGTAATGCATTTCTTTCAGCAGAAAGACCGCGATGAGCTGAAAAATACATTATCAGTGCCCCGCCAGTGCATTGTTCTCCGTAGGTTCGTTACAACACCCAGTTGAGTGTGTAAGCTTCTTCCTCTCCATCTCAGTCTCTCAGTCGGCGGCTCGGAAAGCCGTGTTTGTACGACTTCACCAGATGTTGATTCAAACTCTGAACAGATGACAGACTTAGCCAGCAGCTGAAGAGAAAAATCTACYGTCCAACACTCAGCAGGCCTCCATCGCGCTTCCTCTCCCCATGCTTTGTTTACTCATGTCAGCCACTGTCTTGCTTTTTATTTTTTTATTTTTTTCCTTTTGTACATGATAGTTCTGACGGGGTTTTCAAAAAAAGCCCTGTTCTTTTTGTCATGTTTGTGTGATTGCTCGCTCATTCATCTTTTTGTGTTGCATTAGTTAGCATCTTGTAAAACTTGGGATTGTAATGTAAAAACTAGCACATAAAGACTTCCACACAAACTTGTGTAATTGAAGTAGACAGGGATGGATTGTGCTGTAGCAGTCTTCATGAGAAGTAATTAACTTTAGCGGCTGTAATAAACACCAAATTTATCCAGAGATGCCAAACTGTGCCCAACAAGCTAACGGAACTTTAATCAGAAAGATTGAATAGCTTTTTCAAATTGTGTTTTTCTCTCATAATTATCTATGCTTCAAATTTCAGTCACAGTATCAACACAGAGGGAGAGGGAAATTATTACTTTTCCACTTTTATTGCAGCTGAAGTGCTGCATGTGAGCAAYCTAAGTCACAGACTTTTTATTTTTTTATTTTTGATTACATATAACCTTTTGTTGTAGTTTCCAGTTGGATTGCACACTATGAAATACCTCAACCTGATGCATTATAATGTATTTGTTGTTAATCATGTGTCAGAATTTTATTTTATTTATACTGGCTGTCAATTAGTTGCTGCAGGCCACATTTTTTTAACCATTTGAAGCAGCAGCCAGAGTAAAATCCGACGAATGACTGAGACAAATTTTGTAGTTCACTCATAACCTGCAGCTACATCCAACGAGTGGTCTGGCACTTTTCAAAATAATACTCTGGCAAATGCCAGAAAATGACTAACACAGGTTGACATGAAAGAGGAAGGGAATGTAGACACAAAAATATCATGCAAGAGAGCACACCTGCCAAAAAGTTAGTTTCTCTTTAAATATTAAGAACATTTAATCCTTCAACTCAAGCTGAGAAAACTTATCGTCACTAACTATAACGCACGAGGAAAGCAAGTAAAGATTTGTTTTTTGTGTCTCATTTGCCTTGAAATGATTCAAGAGGAGAAACTGAGGTGCATTCATTATGAATGGACTCATTCCTTCACACACACACACACACATACACACACACACACACACACACACACACACACACACACACACACACACAC
>NW_013952528.1:864584-878480 GCF_001266775.1 Austrofundulus limnaeus | reverse complement strand
ATGGATTGGAGTTCAAAGAGGAGAATGCAGAGAGGAAACTTTTCCAGAGGTCATATTTCATGAGCAATCTGTGCTGATGCGAACACACACACACACACACACGCACGCATGCACGCACGCACGCACGCACGCACACACACACACACACACACACACACACACACACACACACACACACACACACACACACACACACACACTGCAGTGACTCTCTTCGCCTCGTTCTTAATTTGTGTCTGGCTCTTCAAATATTTAATAGCAGAGCTGAAGTCTGCAAAATCTTGACTGGAAGAGCTGGATGTTCAAGACAAACATGTGACCACAACTGAGCTCACTGCTGAAGTAACAAGAAATGATGATTATTATTTAACAGTCCATACCACGACGGAATAACCACTGGCTCAGTGGTTACTGATGCCTCCCAGAAAGAAGGTCCTGATTTGGACCAGAGGTTATCTTCAGGCCCAGGTCTCCCTAGCAAAAAATATCAGTTATCTCACTGGGATTTGACTGGTTAAATAAAGGTTAATAAATAAAATTTATTGGACATTTTGATAAATATCGATAACTGAAGTATCAAAATATTTTGAGACGTGAAATTAACAATCTGTAAGGACACATTTGTAGCTAAACGCTCATTTTTGCCAAGGTCACCGAGTCAGATATTTCCTGCTTAATATATAATATTATTGATTTTTTTCTTTATGAATTGCGTACCAACTACATAGTTTTTTTTTTCAGAAACTTGCCTAAATAAACAATTGTGTACTAGTATTAGGGATGAGATTTTTATGCAAATTTTTTTGAAAAAAAAAAGTCATTAATTACTCTTATATTTCCTGAACTATAAAGGTACATGTTGTTCCCCAAGGCAGCATCTGGGATGCTGTTTACTGGACAAACTGTCCATCCTGCCTTATTTTAATAGATATTAGACCTACCTGGCTACCTGGTCAGCCAAAACAACTGCATGCTCTAGCTAAGATCGAGCTAATACGTTATGATTTAAAAGAGAACTCTGTTTGCTGTTGACTGTATGCAGGCCAAAATGAAACCAGTGCAAAAGTTCTGAAACTTATTCTTTCTCAGCAGCGTATAGCTGTTGTAACTGTGCAAAAGGATCAGGATGATCATATGGCAGGGATGGACTAATGCAGACTTATTACCTCAATAAAGGCTTTGTTATTAAGTTCAAGTTTCTAAATCACAGATCCAAGTCCTTCCTAACTGCCGAATGCCAAAAACGTTGTACATTAGGGTCACATTTAGAGATAAAATAGGCACGGTTTGCTTGACAGTGAAACAAATTCTTTAAAAATATTGTACAGTTTAGAGCAGAGCGGGTCGTCCCCTGGTGGGTGATATACTTTTTTTTTGTATGTTTGCTTTTTTAAATTAAAAACTAAAGTTGAGGATTAAAAACTGACCTATTACTGATGTAATGTCTACTTTCTTCACAGGATTTCTGCCTATATGTGCCCAGAAATTTAATTATTGCACGATGAAATGAAATTTAAGCCATATAACAGTTGAAACAGCACTTGGACGTAACCTAAAGAYGTCTACTTTTGAACAAATCTAATTCACTGAAACCTCTGCGACTAGAAGATTTTTAATATACAAGCCTTGAAAACTGTGCTTACTGGGAAATGTTATGAGGTTTCCCTTCAAGTTTGGTTTTATGGCCTCAGAATAAGACACATAAATCTTCTCTGGAGACACAAAAGGCCTTGAACAAACTGGGGGGGGGGGGGGGGACTGATCCATCTGACTGATTGAAGAACTATTGCTGTGGAGTTTTTTTTCCACCATTTTTTATTCTGTCTCATCTACTACCACAGACTCCTGAGCTCACAAAGAGGACACAGGTAATGTTATTTCAAATGAAAGAATAAAGAAAGAGGCAGGGAGGGAGGGGTGAGTTTTCAGAGGAGGGTTGTGACTGCGGCTGATCTCTTTTGAACCTGGGATCAAACGACTCATCCATGTTGGTGTGTGGAGCGAGGCGAGGGGTGGATGCTCCGCCCCTCCACTCCCACCCATCACAGCAACAAGGCGGCGGCGAAGTCGGCTCCATCAAACAGCACGAACACAGGAGACTTTGAGTTTGAGCGATGTGTTTTCTACCGCAGCTCAATAATACAAACTCACTCAACCTGGAAAATCCATCTTTTCCTAAACAATTCCACATAAATAGCAGAGTTGAAACATGCATAACAAAGGGGAAAACTACAAAACTGAACTAGTAAAGTGCATAATATTGCAAAAAAAATAATTAGCTATGATTTTTTTTGACTATTTTTGTGGCAGATATTGCATTTTTCATCTGTCGTCACTTTTGTGTTTGTGCAGTTGACACATAAGATGTAAAAATAATTGATGTTTTTCTCTATATTGCAAGTAGCTATTAGTTAAAGTGGCTGTTAGCACAAGCTTTGTCCTCYTCATTTGATGTATAGTGATTAGCTCTAAGCTTTAGCTGGCAAAGAGTTGAGCCAGTATCTCAGTGGGCTGTGACTGAGGGGGAACAGTTGGCAAACGGCATCTTCAAAATGTCTCAAAATGTTTGCTGGTGTTCTCAATTTCCTAACGTGAGTTGCAATGGCTTGCGTTTTCAATAAAGGCTTCCCACAAAGAGGTCGAAGTGGGTATTGAGGTGCACACTATAGAAGTGGGCAACAAAATAGTTTGTATGTCTGTAAAAGCAGGTCATGATTTCCATAAACTGGAAAATGCAACTGCACACCGCGCTGGTCGCTTAGCTCAGAATTCACTCGCTAGCTCTCCCTGGAGGGTTTAAACAAGCTTTAAGTTAGATGACTTTAAGTTTTTTCACTCATAWCTGTTTATAGAACCAAACAACTTTCAGGTTACCAAAAATCTCAACTGTCAGCGATTTGTGTTAAAATCTGAACAAAACTCATCAGACGAATCAATTTTCAAACCGTCTCAGACATCAAAGGTCAACTTGTCTGTTAACTTTGTCTTTGGATCTGCAGTAATTCAGGATTTTACTCCTGACACACTATTTGTGTTTTATTTCCCAAAAGCTCAAATGAAGAWTGCTCAGTTTGCTCACTGAAAATAAAGAAAGAAAAATATTGATTTTAGAGGCACAATATGCTCATTTAAGTCTTTTGTTGATTTAATAAAAAAATTGGGTTAAAATTTCTCCACGTGAAAACTAAACATTAAGGGACAATTTAACAATCTTCTTCAACCATGATCAACAATCTGTGAACACTGGCATTTTTTTCCCCCAGCTTATTAAATTGAACATGTCTGCATACAGCTGCTCAACATCACATCAAGCTCACAGTCGYGTTTCTGGCCATCTGTTTACTATATTTTTAGTTTTCCAGCTGCATAAAGTTTTGAGTAAAATCTGTCTCTTTGTGAAATTAAAGTTCATTTACACCAATTTCCTAGCTTCTTTCTTACAAAATATTATTAAATATTATTTGTCAACATCATATTAAATGGCCAAAAGGTGTTAGTATGCCTTAAACCAGAAGAAGTTTGAAAACAGTGTATTAGTGTTTGTCAGGAGAGCATGAAACCAGCCATGAGGCAAAAACTAAAGCCATTGATTTATTGTTTCACCTCATAAGAGCAGCAATTTTTTTTCCTGTCTCAGTAAAACAGCGTGAGACTTTTTTGACTTTGTTTCTGGTGTCTACCAGGCTCTTGCGATTGATCGAATGCCCCAGGATATGAAAAAAAAAAAAAAAAACAATGACAAAAACTCAGATGGAAGCTTTCCACTCAGTTGGAGACCATCTTGAGTCATATGTCCTTCCAAAAGAACGAACGAAAGAAAAGAAAAAAATTGCTTCAGTTTCTTCGCATGACTAGCTCTCCCTTCCTTCGCAGGTGCAGATGTTGATGATGATAACTGCATCAAGAGGCACCTCAAAAAAAAGTGTGAGGTTTGTAAATGTGTTTGTGTGTGCAYGGACCCTGCACCTCCCTTTCATCCCAGCATCTGTGGCAGGCTGCCACGAGCCCATATCATTTACCACAATACACCTGTTGGGGTGAATTTGATACCTGAAGATAATGGATTGGAGTTCAAAGAGGAGAATGCAGAGAGGAAACTTTTCCAGAGGTCATATTTCATGAGCAATCTGTGCTGATGCGAACACACACACACACACACACGCACGCATGCACGCACGCACGCACGCACGCACACACACACACAGAGAGAGAGAGAGAGAGAGAGAGAGAGAGAGAGAGAGAGAGAGAGAGAGAGAAACAAGTTATAGACAAACACACCAACATGTGCAGAAGCTTCTGCTGTGGAACCAGGTTTTACAACAAAACTGAATTTAAAAAAAAACCTCCATCAAGTTTCAGTTACTGCAGATATAATCTGATAAAATAGGCAGTCTTTGTTACAGCAGGTATTCAAAATGACATGCAATCAATACACAGGACTTGAATACTTTTTTATAAGGTTATTAACAAAAGCAAGCATATTTCTAATAGTTCCTACAGGATAAAGAAGTTTATAAAACATGTGCATTGAGAAAAAAATCTTGCTCCCAGTTTGTTAAAGTRTTCAGATTTGCTAATTGACTTCATTTATGACTTTATCATAGTGAGGGATCAAAACATTTCGTGCATTAGCTTCTAACTGAAGTGTTGCTAAATTGTAAACTTTACCCACATTCAAAGAAAAACAAGACACCAGGCTAACAATGCTGCCAGCAGACCAATACGCCAGTTCATGTTTCTGTTGTTTAATACAGAGTCAGCTGAAATCAAGACAAGGGAGCATTAAAAGCAACAGTATGTCAACAATCCATATAGAAAAGAGGTACAAAGTGTTTGCCAGAACATTATCTTAAAATAATTTGCTTTAATCTATATTTTTGGTCGGTTTTCTAAGATATAGCTCAAAACCTTTAGTTTGTTGCTGACAGGTTTGGAGTCATGAAGATGATTTATCAACTCTTCTTGTACACTGATGTTACATTGCGGTAAATCATCAATTATCTAGTACAATCCTGGCCCTCGAGGGCCGCTATCCTGCATGTTTTACTTGTTTCTCTGCTCCAACACACCTGATTCAGTGATTGAATTACCTCTTCAACTTTGGCAGCAGCTTGTTATTCACCCATTCATTCAAATCAAGTGTGATGGAACAGAAGAACCTCATACGCAAGCAGGATAGTGGCCCTCAACGACCAGGATTGGACACCCTTGATCTTGTACCACACATATAGCAGGTAACTTGGTGTATATGTAACAGTGAAACATGTGAACCATTGCTTTCCATGTTTTAGGTTGCAATATCCTGCAGGTTGTTCTTGTCTGAAATGGATTTAATGACATGGTACATCAGATCATAGAAAATAATTGGAAAAAATTAAAATACAAAAAATCCCAGGTTTTTGATCTTTTTTATTTTTATTTTTTGCTTTATGGTGGTGCCAACATTAAGGTTCCCTTTTTTATTTGGACAATTTAAAGTCTACCACTCTTTTAATTGAATCTTTTTTATGGACGGGATCAGTGTCCTTGGATTCTCTTTAGTTTGGGTCATTTCTCTCTGGCAATAAAAACTTGCACAAATAAAACCAAAATGTGTTTTTCAAGGAGTCATGTGAGCAGTTGAATAACAGAGTTGGAATGCGTTAACATCCTACATACCGTTAAAAAAATGCATAAAAATGGGAACACAGAGAGTATCATCCTGCACCATATAGAAACCTAATGGATCTGTGGGTCAGATTTATGGCAGCTCATCCCTTCCTCAGCTCGGGATGGAAAAAAGTTAACTGGAGCACCCCAGCTCCAGACACTATTATTCATTCCCRTCTCACTCCGTTTTATTGCAGAGTGCATTGGTGAGTATTTGGCTCATTTTTTTGACCAATAAAACATAATCGCAGTCTGCCAGGACCAAGGTCGACCTGTTTTCCTTATTCATGGTAATGATCATTTTGGCCTCTGCTGAAGGTCGATGAGCCACTTTTTTTGCTTGTGCCTGAAAGATTGATTGTGTAGGTGAAGTTTAATTTAGAGTTAATTGCAAACCATGGTTTACACAATATTCTACATGCTTTTCCAGATGGTTTTACCCRGATAACAGAGTGGCTACATGTTTGAGTGACTCACGTTAAACTTGTCACTCAGGGAACAGCATTTGAAATCTTCAGTCAGCAAATGTAAGTAAGTTTGAAACCCAATTAACTGCTACCTGCAATCTGTGGTGCAGACTAAAGTGTTATAATCTGAATCACTTAACCTTAACTGKTTCAAAAAGAAAATGGATAAGGACCAGTTTCATTTTCCACAGTCTAAAAGTAAACGCTGAGTCACATTAACAGTGTCTTACAGTAAAAAAAAAAAAAAAGTATCTCTTGTCTGGTATATTTTTAGGTAATCACAACAATTATGGAGCTAAAACAGTGACAACTTAACCTGACAACGACAAAGAGATATGGCATTAAAAAATAAATAAAGGATTGAAAAATCAAACATTGTGACAAAAAAAAAAAAAAAAGAATCCGTGGCATTTGTAAATGGAAGGCTCTTTCACAGACCTTCTGTTTTTCTGCTCGTCYTCTACATCTACAGTAAGATTCAGGTTCAAGTACTGCAACTGAAACACAGGTAAGGCTCTTGTTTTTTGTGAATCTCATCAATAATATCTGTATAGGCAGACAAGTAATTTTGTTTTAATTTTAAAATAAGTTAGTTGATGTCATATTGAAATGGTATGTTAAAGAGACCCGATGGAGAAATATAAAGAAATAAATGTTAATAAAATGTTGTGTTAATACGCATTAAAAAAATATCGCCGTTAAGCATAGACTGCGTTAATGTGATAGTAAAGCAGCAATGTGCCCTACACTAATATATATATATATATATATATATATATATATAAACCAAATATGGCAGTGTTAAATGAACACTGAACACCTTGATGTAGATTTAACACTAAACAGTGAACACCTGAACCTTCCATCGGCAGACTGCAGGTAGAAGTTGAGGACAATCAGAAAAATGAAAGGTCTGTGAAGGAGCCTTCCGTTTAACGGTGACAGCTTACAGTGACGTCATAACAAAAAGAATTCTGCAGTGGCATTGAAAACTTGACTCATCGAGAGAAGTAAGCTGCAGAGTTGAGTATTATCTTGAGCTTTTCAGTGTCGCTTTTCTTTTCAATGTCCAGCTGTCACAGTTTTAGTTCCTTAAACATTGCTATGAATATTTGTTAAATTTTTCCTCTGCATATATTTCAGTTCCGACACATAATTTAAAAACAACCGTGCATGCAGCAATCAAATAAATAACAATGTGCAGTTTCCTAGCAGTTTATTAACAATCAAAATGCTTTCTTTTCATCTTTTTATGTAACAGTTCAAGGCTTTATTATTTTTTTCTGGTCACACCAAGGACTGCAGCGAGACAAATAGGGTTCAAATGTCAGCTCAGCTTGAATTAAGGAATCGTTTTTACAATGAATGTTTGAAATGTGAAAATCCAGTCAAGGTAGAAGCAAACAGACAAGACAACGGATGGAATTTGAAAGAATTTCAAAAAAATTCTTTCTGTTACTTTTGGTTTCATTTATTGTAATCTTGTTTTTAAAAGACAGTTATGTCAAAAATAAAATGAACTTWAAAAATCTGCAATTTTTAAACCAAGCAGAAGTGGATAAATTGTCCAAATGTAAACAACAAAATACATAAATGAAAAAGGACTGATATTTTCTGGTGTGGGATCAGTTTGAATGTTGAAGAATTCCGTTTGGTGTACTGCACTAATTTACATTAAACATGAACAGTTGTGAAATGTACAGCACTGTATATACTCTGTGGAAACAGGAGGTTGCTGGTTGTATTAAAAAAAAGCAGAAAGTCAAGGCAGCTGACTCATTACTTGGAGCTGTATTAGCCATGTTGGAACTGACAGTTTAAATAGCGGCTGTACATTTAGCTGCCTCAGTACATTAGTCTGTAAGTGCTAAACACAGGCTGCTGTGTCTGAAAGGCCGTGCTCTTTAGTTGTACATGAGGAAAAAAAAAAATATATATATAAACTGTGGAATTAGAATAACTGTAGCTCATGATTTGGTTAGAGTTTATTATTGGCACAGACCAGTGATTACTGAGTTCTCCAAGTTTCCTCATTATGATTATATTACGTAGTACAAGAGTGCACTGTTGTTTTGTAAGATTGTATGGAAAATTTTCAAATACATTGAGTCCATCAATCTGTTTGCCTTGGCTTATTTATGGTCAGACTTTGGCGGCAACAGGTCCAGACTTCCCTTCCCCCCCAGCAATACTTTCCAGCTCCTTTTAGGGGATCCCAAAGGCTAAAGAAGATGCATAATCCAGTGACTTCTGGGTCTGACCTCAGGCCGTGTCTTGTTCAGAAGGTGTCCTACTCAGATGCCTAAATCACCTCAGCTGACTCCTTTCAAAATGAAGGAGCAGCTCCCATGTGAATGACGAAGCTCCTTAACTTGTTTCTAAAGTCAGGCCAGTCTGAGGAGGAAACTCATTTTAGCTGCTTGTATTTAGGATTACATTCTTTCAGTCATGATTCATATCTCATGACCACAGGTGAGGACTAAAATGTAGCTGGACCAGTAAATTGAGAGCTTTATCTTTCAGCTCAAGTCATTCTTCTCAACAGACCAGAGCAATACTCTCACTTGAGTTAACTTTTGGCCAAGGAACACACTGAACCCTCATCATCCTCAGCTAAGCCTGAGGGAGGGCGTCTTATGGTAATGATCGAAACACTTGATGGACCCGAGATCCACCATAGAGGATGCGTCCCAAAACTTTAAAGGGGAAATATCACACAGAATACACTTTTTGTGTTGTGTACTTGGGATTTAAATTAGTCTCTCTATTAGTCTCTATTTCAGTACAGTATTTGCAACAAAACTGTCAAATGAGGTCTGGACTTATCAATTACAATTTGGTAGTCTTCATTCTCCTCTCGCTCTGGGTCAGACTCTGGCTCCAACATGTAAGGCTGGATGGACAAGTCTTCCCTTGTTGACATATTGAAATTAATTTGTAAACARAACATTTCTACGCTGCTAGTCCAACACATTCTCACTCCTGACTCGTCAACATATTAACTCTTGTTCAGGTACAATCTGTGTCCAGTTTTAACGCGTTGGGTACACCTCTCGAGTCAGTGCCGCCCGCGGCTTTTCCGGGTTACGTCACTTAGGGGTCTTTGTGTTGGGGGTCTGTGGTCAAAATGAGGGATCAGGATTAATGGCTAATTTTAGGTACTGAGGTCGGGGATGGGCTGTATATGGCTAATAAGTTAAATTTAGGGTCTGGGATGGTTAGTTGTCATGCATTTCCTACTCTTTTCAAAAAATATGACAACGCGCTCCTCCTCTGCCTCATCTCGTTAAGAACGGACGAGAGTGGGGTAGACGACGCGTCCGAAGCTGGACGCAGACGGCTGCCTGACCAAGCGTCAATTTGTTGACGAGTCGGGAGTAAGAATGAGTTGGCTAATCGTAAACCCCTCTTTCAAACTAGAATGGACCACTCTGGAAGCTGGAGGGAGGTTTGAAATGTCTCATTTTGACTTAAAGAAACAGCCTCAAAATGAGTTGCATTGAAACACACTTCAGAAGAGGCGAAAGAGGGGCTTGTGGAGTTACAATAAGGGGGATCTATGTCCAAAGCATTGCAGTTTGACTTTATATACAGTAGACCCCAACTGAATTATTTAAATGTGAGAAAAGAAGAATTTTAAGGCATATGCCTCCTTTAAAAGCAAATGTTTAGATGCTTTTGCTCACGGAGATCTCATGGAATGAACAAAAAAGGGATTATCAGCCTGTGCTGCAACTTTCATGTCAAACAGTTCCAGTCATTAGTCTGAATTCAAGGAAACTAGTGAGATACGAGAAACAAAACTAACCTTGGCTGAAGGGTATATGGTTCATTACATTCATTGTTGACAACACCACAAGCAATGTGGTCTTATTCTTTTTTTTTTTTGCCCCACAACAACCGAATACAAATTTGAGAGAGCTTGAATTTAATTTACTTCCTGATTTGCAATTTTGTTGCTTACAGCTCTTTTAGAAACTCAAGTCATTTTGTTTTAGTTGCCACTATGTCAAATTTCMCTACATTTTTCACAGGGGTTCTTGAAATGTTCTTTACAGCACTTTTATTTCCAGTCCTTTCCATTTGGAGCCAAAAAATGTTATTTGCTTGAAACACTTATCTTTTTGACTGCCTCTGCTTTATAACTTCACACCAGAGTTGAGCCAGTGATGTTTAATTATTTCATTGAACTTGTAAATAGTTGATGTCAAAATTTATTTTTGAGTACCTCTAGATGGATTCTGACCACCAGTGGTACTAGAACAGTTTGAGAACTTTGATTTAMCTGCATCATGTTAACCTGTTTTGCTTTCATTACTGCCACATATGAACCAAAAGCCTCTTGTAACATACTTTTTTTACTCACTTTTTAACCAACTTAAAGCAGGTGCTTGTCTGCTGTTAGAGCCAGTTTACAGCTGCCCTAAATTTAACGCCTTTAAGAAAACAGCTTTTCTTCTGCCTCATGAGAAAATGCACAATACAGCACACGCATTACATCATTGGAAAATTTCTCCAATACGTTGTTTAATTCTCCCACAGGTTTTTAGATTTCTGTAGAGAACAAGAGTGCTGGGAGAAAGATTATCTCCACAGATTACATTGTTTGTCTCATTTTCCTCACAAATCGATGTCTTAATATCTTCAGTTTGCATTTGTGCGCCGCTACAAGCAGCAGCCACTCTCTATGAGCGCTCATTGCACTGCAGAACATGTCAGATGGTGATATTAAAGCACATTAAAACAACAACATTGATAAATGTGACTGCAAATCTGTTTAATGAACACAGATGCAAACRGCCACCGTGTCTTATGTTATGTGGCAAATATAAACTCTGTAAGGCAGTGAAACTATAAACTAAAAGTATTGCTGTAATTTGCATCTCCCTGTTTTTTGCTGCTGATAGTGGTGACATATAATCTGCATCTAAAACACCAAAAGTAGATGCAGCTTTGCTCATTATTATACCCATACCATTAGCTACAGAAAAGTAAAAAAATATGTTTTATCTTTTTTTTGACTAAGCTCATGAGCAAAAATATGGGACATGCATTTCCCAAAACTAAGAACGAATCTCATTCCACAGTTTGTCCATAAGAGCCAGTGTCTCACTGGGTTTGACCAAAAGGCTAGTCTGTGATGTAAAAATGTGAAAAAAATTATTAATTTTTCAGCTGGAGGCTCTGAATTCTGACTGTTTACAACGAAACGACCAGTGAGCCTTGCAGCCACAAGTTTTTGAAAATCAAGGCCAACTTTTGTGTGCCTGACTTTTTGGTCATGCACAATATTTTTTTGCCCACATCTTTGTGCCCACCGCAGCATTTATAATTTTAAATGAAGGAAGGCAGATTAGAACCAGCCATTTTCCCCTTTCTGGTGCTGATCTCTAACTGTCGTTACTGGCCACATAGAGACAAACAAGATAAACTACTATTCACTCTCTCGCTCACAAGACAATTTAGGGCTACTAATTAACCTGCGACACATTTATTTGCCCTGTGGGATTAAACCAGAGCACCCAAAGAGAACCCACACATGCAGAGAGAAAACATGCACACTCCACACAGAAAGGTCAGGAGGAAAACATGCAACCTTCCTGCTGTGCGGCGACAGCTCAAACCACTGCACCACTCAGAATAAAATCAGTTTAATCAGTATCTGTGCCTTAGACATTTTCTAGCATAAGGAGAGCTTCAAATCAAAGCTCTTAAATACCAAAACAGACTAAAAAACACAGAAGAACAAATAATTAGATGATTGCCCACTGTGCAATCCAGCAACTTTTCCTTGATTTCTTTTAAAATGCATTTTTGTTTTCTGTTTTTGGTTTCCTTTAATAATTAAAGCATGCAATCAGCAGACATTTAATTCAGCCATAAGGATGTCCTAAACCCAACTTTCTGCTTGAGACTATTTCCGCTGGTTTTACTCTCTGCTCTAATCCTCAGACCTGTACCTCATCTAGTTTTCTCTCCCTGGTTCATAGTAGTTTGTTTCTTTGCACACTCTTTATAACCTGATAAACCTTTGTTATTGTTGGGTTATGAGTCTTTGATGAAACKCACCCTGAAGTGCCTTCTTAAGTTGAAAAAGTTTGTTTGCCTCGTCCCTCTTTAAGCTGCATTTAACTGTAGCTCCTCATCCACCACTCCTAACAATCTGAGCAGCTACTCTGACAATTTACCAAAATAGAAGTTTTGAAATGTCCAGTTTTCTTGATGTTGCAGTATTTATTATGAATAAGAATTATAAGAGCATACATGAAGATCGGGAGAATGACTTGCTGTTTATAAAACTGATACTCTCTCCATCATAGCCTGGTAAATAAAGTGATAGGAGAGATTCTTGTTGCAAAAAAAAGTATGACATTTTGACAAATTGACAACAAGTATGCGCTGCAGTTTTTTTTTTCCTGGCAACAAGAGCCCCAGGTGAGTAAATTCATCAGCATCTCAGACAGATGACTTACAGCTCAAACAAAAGGATTTGTAACACAATACAAGAGGGAGGGGGAAAAACACATACAACTCTTTGTGCTTCTACTCTTAAACCCTGAAGGTGGTATTCTATCTTTGTCACACCTGACACGACTCCCACATGTCCACTTTGCTGCACAATGATCAAATAAGAACAAAAATMCATGTTTAACAGGGAGAACTGCTGTAGGTAATGTGATACAGCCTTCACCTCATACTAGTTTCTCGTGGCAGGTGTACAACTATAACACCATCCCCCCGACTGACATCACATCGTTCCCCAGATCACAACAAGGCCAGCAGGGTTCTCCGTGTTCTGTGTGCGTTCAAAGGCGCCTTCTGGTAGCCCATAAAGCCCCATCAGGCTCTAAGCCCTGCAGTCATTCAATTACGAATTTACTGGGCTATTGATTTCACCACAAGGGTAGCGTCTCACATCTTGGAAACAACAAGGAGCCCATAAAAGCCTATACCAGTTTTTTACCTAAAGGGGCGATGACTTGGCCTTTAATGCGAAGAGAGGCATGAAAAGACTAATGCATGATGTATAAAGCAAAAATAAATAAATAAAAATAAATAAATAAATAAAAAACACAAAACACCTGAATTCAGCTTTAGTTCTTGTCCGTCCTTATGCAACAACAACACAGACACCTTGCTGTTTTCTCTTTGAGAAATGTGTTGATTATAGGAAAATATTGCTTTACAAGAAATGTGTCAAAAGGCACATTAGACTGAAGTTTTTGTCTATTACAATAAGAACAACCTGTCATGTTGCTGCAAAAAGTCTTGAAAAGGCAAAGTGGCATTTGAAAAAAAAACTCCAACATTCATCAGCTTTGTTTAATAAAGCCAAACAATTATTTAGTACTGACTTTCAAAATAATCTAAACTGACAAAATCCTGACACTGATATTTGAACTGTACAAAAATGTAAAGAAAGCCAAAATCAAAATAAATGTTGTATGTCAAACCTGCTTCATTTGGGGTCATTTTGGTAATGACACACTTGTGTCTTTCATTTCCCGTTAACAGTTTTACACAGGCAGACAGAAACACAGATTAGAAAGTAAGCCTCAAACAGACAGTCACTGTGAAAAAACAAAACAAAACTATAAGTCATTGAAAAAGTTACTGAAGCAGAAATGTCTGTTTATCACACAGCACATTTTATTTCTAAGATGTTTTAGGTAATGAGTTAAAAAGACCTGTCCGGAGAAAACTGAAGTCAATGGGCCTCATGCAAGAACATGTTCGTATTCTTCTCCTAAATTTCTCTTACTTTTGTTCGTACAAAGGG
>NW_013952528.1:861496-864114 GCF_001266775.1 Austrofundulus limnaeus | reverse complement strand
TATTTGATGGGTCAAAATAAGTTAGACTATTCATGTGTTTTAACTTTGCATTCACATAAAAGATCGTTAAAATAAATATGCATAAAATGTTTACATCACAGCAACATTTTTATTTATAATGAGCATTTTTACGTAGCTACAMAAATCTTCTGTTTGTGACCACTAGGGGCCGCCCAAAACAAGCTTCTTTAGATTTTCATACAAAAAAATCCATTCACATAATTAGATCATGAAACAATTTTCAGTCAGTGTGACRGATATTTGTTTCATCCACAGGTTCCCCTTTACTCCCAGACCTTTTGAAAAAGAGAGCTTTCTGGCTCCCAACATTTGATGTCTACAACAGGTTTTCCAGGGCAAATACTGTACTTCCAGTGTTCTTTTTGTACACTTGTCCTCTAAACAGATTAAAAACTAATGAGTTTGATCCAGAACTGATATTTTATGGAATGTCAAACCAAAAGCATCAGGCAACATGTGAAGCACAAAAAGTTCATTTTAATACAGTTTCTTGTTGTTTGAGTTAAATGACTTTATAAATTTGTTGATTCTTCCTGCATTTACAGCTTCTTTTTTTTCAGCCAACAACATTTCACAGCTTTTTTCCGGCTTAAAAAATCCTCCTCAAATGTTCACAATAGCAGCAAAGTTGCCGAGCTGCCATGTCATAAATCTCTTGCGAACCCCATCTGCATGCATAGCGACCCCATGTGGCTTCCTGGAAGCAAGACTGATAAATTTTGGGGGGGCCTTTCTAATAAAAAGTGTCCCCAGAGGATCCTTTCAGGAGCGTTTCCCCKCAGAGCCTGAAGGAATACAACTGTTGATGCAACACAAGTTGAGCTGATTACAGTGCAAACTGAGACTGTAATGAAAGTGAAAGGGGAAAGGGCAGACAGGCAGAAAAGTGGGAGGGGGGGGGGGTTCAGGGGGAGAGAAAAGGAGCGTAAGAGGAGAGCAGCCAGGGGAGTTGACATGTAGATGCTTAATGAATTCGGTCACAGTGGCGCACAATGAAATCTTTATCCGTGGGGGATGAGGCAGGGGACTTGGCAGCGCACCGCCGTATCACTGCGAGGGTGAAAAATAGAAATCCCACTGTCCCCTGTTGGCTCTGCCTCATGTCAGCTGCCTTGGTTACAGAGCTGRCTGCCAGCAAGCCCCCCTGCCACCAATCCAGTCCAACCCTCTATCAGTCTTTTTCAGTCCAACTCTTCTTAACACTCGTGTTGTTCTAACTCTTCTTCCCCCTTGCATATTCTCACTCAGCAAACCAAAGCAAACTCCCTGCTTTAATGAAATGTTCAGCCTTTTCACAACAACTTTTTTAGCAACACATGATRACTTGAGTACAACACACTTATTACTTACCTGTATACAGGTTAAATATACAGATGATAACCCTAACTTAGGGGTGGAAATGAAACATCTTACCTTTACAAGCCTCTCTGATGATCAGTGAGATGCTCAAAACTTCCTTCTCCCTCCTCAGCCGCCACCGTTTGCTGCCGCTTTCTCACTTTTCCTCCCTTTACAAGTTCTTTCTCTTCGAGTCTTTCCACTGAAGTCTCTGATTGCACTGGTTTCATGAAAAGAGTTCCTCCACGCAGGGAAGAGGAGGTATAAAAAATAAAAATATAAAAAAACTGAGGAGGTCTCTCACCTCTCCTGATCACCTCAGCTCTTTCCAGCTTTCAGGGTGAGTGAAGTGTGAGACAAAGTAATCTTCAGGTGAAAAGACCGACCTCTTCCCTCGGCTCTACCTGYGCGGAGCGGAGCGTGTACACGAGCTCACTCAGCAGCTCCCCTTTTCGTGTCTGAGCACTGTGCTGTTGCTCCATCCATTCCCCTCGTATCTCTGCCTCCCCTCCACTCCCCTCTCTCCCTCCCTCCATCCATTCCTCGCGTGGCTCATGAATGCTTAGACATGGCAATCGTGGCTGAAAGGCTCCGAATTAACCCGCAAGACTCGAAACGTACTCCTACGCTCCACTCACKTTCGCAGCTTTTCTTTTGTTCTCCCTTTTGCAGCGACCCCTCTCCCCGTGTATGTGACCCTGCTGAACAGTACAATCAGCTCTTTTTAGGTGGAGTGATAGTCTGTTAACTTTGCGGGTCCCACACTTTGCTGGRTTTTACCAACGGACTCTCTGAAGCTGGTGTGAAAGATTAGTTTCCCATCCACAATAAAGGTGTAATCAGGCTGTTGGATTTCATGCTTCACRCATGGACGCACCTTATAAGAAAATTGGCTCATAAAAGAATCATATGCTAAAGCAGAAATGTCTGAGATCATTGAGTAMATATTTACTTCCTCCTTTTTATTAGCTAATTAATGATTAAACATCCCCAATTAAGAGGCTCAGGAGCATTTGTGATGCACTCTTTGGATCCTGAGCTGCTCACATGACACGGAGTCTTGCATTTAAACTGTAATTTCAAGTCCAGGGGTCTCATTTACAAAGAATTGCGTGGAAACCATACTAAAAGTGAACGTACGGCCAAAAGACGGAAATGGCGTACTCCAAAAAATTTTTCAGATTTGTAAAACCGGACGTACGCATGTTTCTGTGCATCTTTCCTTTATAAATCACAGCCGCACGTCAGAGTTTGTGCAC
>NW_013952528.1:848807-860613 GCF_001266775.1 Austrofundulus limnaeus | reverse complement strand
TGGAGGGGTCTGTGGGTCAGGGAGGGGTCTGTGGGTCAGGGAGGGGTCTTGTTGGGGAGGGGTCTGTGGGTCAGGGAGGGGTCTGTGGGTCAGGGAGGGGTCTATGGGTCAGGGAGGGGTCTGTGGGTCAGGGAGGGGTCTGTGGGTCAGGGTCGTCAGAGGAGGAAGCAGATGAAGGGAGTTGCGCACGGGAACTTTTATTTAAGATTTTTTTTTATTTCAAAGCTCCTCATGGCTCAGCAGCAGCAGCAGAAGCATAAAAATTACTGTTAATAAAGCTGATGATAAAGTTGAATAAAAATCTAAGTCTGATGAAGGTAAATTAAATATCTGACAGTGATCATTACACATTGTGGCTCTAATTCACCACTTCACCATCTGTGTCACAGTTTCACGTCTCCAAAATGAGCTACACATGGATCAAAGCTGGAGTGAGGCACCGCACATTTTCACGTCAAGTTTGGATTTTATAAATCACAACCTTGGTATAAAATGTGGCGTACGCAAGTTTTTGGGCTCAAATTGTGCGTACGCCAGTTTTATAAATCCCACCCCTGGTCCCCAAATAACCCCTTGCCTTTGTCTTATATCCTCTGATCTTTCTATTCACAACGGAGCTAGAAAGTCCTGCGTCCACCTAAAGGTTTGTTGGTTTGTCTCTGCTTCTTGGAGGATTTAAAATGAGTAGTTGGTAAAAATGAAGTTGACTTTCGTTATTTTTTTCCATTGCACTAAATTGTTATTTATAGTGTCTTTAAAAAATTTAACCCCTCTGTATGTTTTATGTTTTTATGCTGTCATGAATTAATCATGGTAAAAAAAAGGCATTTTTGGTTCAAAATTGTTCTACAAAACATCCTTCATCATTGTCAAAGTTAAATAAATCAAGTGCACACAGTGTAAGCCAACCAATTAAATCAAATTATGTCTTGTACAATAAGTGATTGCTTCAATATTCACCCCTTGACATTTAGTACATTTATTATTACCAGCACCTTTGGCTGCGATCACAGAGTCTGTGAGAATAAATCTCACTTATAAATCTCTCTCTGGACACTGGAATTTTCTTCCATCCTTATGCCCAAAACTGCTCCAGTTCTGTGCAGAGTATGAATGGATATTTTCACGTCAAACCAGAAATTGTTGAATTTGGATCTTGGCTTTTAACTGGCCTCTGCAGAAACTTCACCTTGTTGTTTTTTACCTGTTCTCTAAACATTCTCTAAAATCAGCATCAGAGTACCTGTGCTGATTTTGTCTGCTTAGTGTTTGGGCAGCTGTGGTGGAGTGGTTAGAGGAGTTGTCCTGGAACCGTAAGGTTGCCAGTTCAATTCCCCTGTCCAGCCGTCTCAGTCGTTGTGTCCTTGGGCAAGACACTTCACCTGCCTTGCCTGCTGATGGTGGTCAGAGGGTCCGGTAGTGCCGGTGCATGGCAGCCCTGCCTCTGTCAGTGTGCCCCTGGGCAGCTGTGGCTACAGTGTAGCTTACCACCATGTATGGGTGAATGTCAGTGTAAAGTGGTTTGGGGTCTGGACGGACTTGATAAAGCGCTTTATAAGTTCAGTCCATTTACCATTTTAGTGTTTATCATTTTGCTTCTACTCAAAAAGCTAGCTGCCTTTTGATACTTTTAGCATTTCTATTGCTTCTTGTTCATTTGAAGTTTTAAACAGTTTTTTTTAAAACTTAGCTTCTAGCAAACCTTTTGATACATAGCCTTTTGGCTAGACTTTTGGCTTTTTTAGCTAACCCTTGGATACATTGAGTTAGCTTTTTGCTGCRTTTAACTAGTCTATTATTAGTTTTAGCTCCAAGCTGTCAATTATTATTATTATGTCAATTATTGCTACTTGCCTTTTGCTACTTTTATTAGCTAGTGTTTTGCTAGATAAACCATTTATTCATTATTTTACTCCTTTTACTTTTTAGCTACTGTTCTGCTTCAGTTTTGCWATTAGCTTTAACAGCCCACTTGCAAAGTCATTCCCCATTAATGTTTTCAGATTTCATTGACTCCGGTGATGAGTGACAACTAGAGACTGAATAACTAACACATATTGTGTAACACACTGATTTTAGTTTATAATTAAACAGGAAATAAATGTACAGTTATCTAAAACATTATAGAATCCTAATCGGGGTGCTAAAAACAAAAAACAACTTATTCATAAACTCTGGGGCAAGAAATGAGCTCAAATTTGTATATTAAAAGTTCTTTGTCTGCTGAGCTGTAGATAYGTTTCAGGTGCTTCACACACATTACACAGCATCTTATTGGGTTTAAAGGCTGGTTTTTGGATGCTGTTTGGTATTGATCCGATTGTGAGCCATGCTGTTAGCACCTCAGCTTGCCATTTGTTTATTTGCAGTCRCACGCTGGCAGGTGCACAGTGGGACACATTATCAAGGATAATAAAGATTTTACTTAAATAAGAGCAACTTTTAATCCATTAGTTGATACGAGGGTCCTATTGTCGCCATGCCTTTATCAGTAGGTATCGAATATAAACTTAATTGTGCAAAACCAATAGAAATGAGTCAGTCTGTGTTGAGTGTGTCACTTTTCATACTTTCTTCTACATGATGCTGATTTTCAATAAAATAAAATAAATAAATAAATCGCTGATACAAAATGACAGCAATTGCCATCAAATGTTTGTGGGAATTATCTGCACAGCTTTATGCAATCGTGCTGTCCTCGTGAGGGCTAACGTRATTATGTTAACAAGAAGGCCATCTGCATCTTGGCAAATTAATGCACACTGCATCAGCATACGCATTAATCAGCATAACTGCAGAAAAACACACCAAATGCAAACTCATGACATGGTTGTTGTTTTTTTTCACTGATAAATTGTCTAAAAAAGTATAAATGTGTAATAAAGTGTGTTTTTCTGTAGGCACATTAAAAATTTATCTTGAGCTTTAAAGATTTACCTGAGCAATTCAAACGGAGAAGAAGAGTTTCGGAGTTGAGAACAAGTTAATCAGGTGTGGGTGAGATTGATTTCTCCAGTTTATCCCTGAGAAATGAGACAGTTTGCATGTCTCACTCCTTGAACCGATAAATCACATTGATCAGCTGAGATAATAAGGCCATGCCTGTGCGTCCCCGGGAGAGTGAGATGTGCAAACAATTAGAGTGGCAGACAGTGGTGAAACAAAAGAGCCAGAGAGAACCACGCATCGATGAAAAATAAGGAYGCAGAGGATCTAAAAAATGTGGGCGATGTCAGGAAAATGGCATCAAAGTTGCAGAAAGGAGACGTTAACGTTGTGACAGGATGAGTTTTCCTCTTTGTTTCTGACATTTTTCTGTAAGCCTGACCTTTTTGTCTTGATCTGTGGAGTCTGTCTGGGTCATATTTACTCCACAGTGGTCTAGACAGTATGCAGTAAATGTTTTCCTATACTACACTATTTAATTGTATTTTCTTTAAATAAAATGCTTTTTTATAAAGTTAGGTAAATAAGATACATTCCTAACTTTGCACAATCACATTAAACTGGATAACATTCATTAACCTGAAAGAGTTATTATAGGAAGGAGGTTGAGAAATGTCCTGATGCCAATTTTAATAAACAACGTCAATGTACAGAGTTGTAGCAACTACAGGGTAATTAAGTTGATGAGCCACACAAAGAAGACCTAGGAGAGAGATGTGGAAGGTACAGAGGTGTTTATTTGTGAGCAGCATTATGGTTTCATGCCAAGAAAGAGCACCACAGACACCATCTTTGCTTTGAGGATGCTGATGGAGAAAAAACAGAAAGGGTCAGAAAGAACTTCATTGTGTCTTTGTGGATTTATTAAAAGCTATTATGGCAGGGAGCAGGCAGAGGAGCTGTGATGTTGTACGAGGAAATTTGGAGTGGCAGAGGATGTTAGACTGGTACAGGACATGTGAGGAAAGCAGGACACGTATGAGGACAGCAGGACAGCGGTGTGATGTGAGTCGTAGAGACAGATAGCCTCCAGGAGGAGGTGGGACCGCATCAATGATCGACTCTGAGCCCYGTCTAGTTTGCTCTGGTGATAGACTGACTAACGGATGAAATCAGGCAGAAAACTGTGAACTATGTATGATGTTTGTAAATGACATTATGATATGTGGCTGGAACAGGGTGGTGGAAGAGAACTCGGAAGTGGTGGAGGTATGCACAAGAAAGAAGAGGGAAGCAAGACATAGCACATGTGAATGAGAGAAAGGCAGGTGGAAATGTGAGGAAGGTGCAGGACTTTGCTTAGGGTTGACTGTCCAGGAAACATGGATAGTGATAAAGAGGTAAAGAAGATTGTCCCTCCTGGCAGGGTGGAGTGGATGGAGAAAAGTTTCTGGGGCCTCATGCATAAAGGATTGCGCAGCTTTCACACTAAAAGTTGATGTATGGAAAAATTTAGAAAAGTGCGCAGTACCAAAAAATTTAGTTGTATAAAACTGTGCGTACACAGGTTCCTGCGCTCCTTTCCTTTATACATCCCAATGAACGTGGAACTTAGCGCACGTGAGACACCTCCCCTGACACACCTCCATTTCAATATGTAAAATAGATGTAAATGTGTCCAGCRTGTGAGATTCTSCTCAGATTGTCCTCTCTGTGGGATCAGAAATGATTTTTAGATGCAGGAAAATGTTAATTAAATGGAGAATGAGTGAGAAAACTGTGTAAATAAGTAGTGGGGTGTCATTGTTTTATGTGGCGCATTTGCACGGGATAACCAAAGCCTGAGCTTTTCCTGAAATTGACAGACATCTCCCAAACATGATGTTGAAGCCTGGTTAGTTGTTGTCTATTTAGTTGAACACGGCGTTGAACGGACTTTGAAAAACAAAACAAAACAAAAAACAAAACAAAAAAAAAAACATCACGTTATCAACTTCTTCCTCTCTCCTTTCCTCCTGCGTTACAGCAGGAGCTGCCATCTCCACGGTCCCCCACCCCACCGCCACGCGCGGGTACAAGTGGTAGCTTACGGAATAGATTTTTGAGGCTCATTAGACAGGAAAACGTCCTGAACACCTTCCCAGCTGGCGAGGAAGGCTGAATTAAAGAACAAACTAGTTTAAAAAAACAGGTACTGGTTTGTCCTCAGCTAAGGAGCTGCTGTCCATCAAAAATAATCCTTATTTGGCATTTAGAAGGTTTTTTTTCCTAACATGAAACAACTGTGGCTGCTTCTCAGTTCAAGCTATACACCTGCTGTTTGACCTTAAGATACATTTTCACAAACTTTGTAGTCCATTTTATCACATTCCTAATTGCTTGGGGGCAGTGTGAGAAAATGTCTTCAAACTCCTGTCAGAGCCGGAGAAACTATGTGAGGACCAGAGCGACAGATGAAGAKAGTCTCTGTCGGACGTCTTGTAAGAAGTTTAAACATCACTAAAACCAAACTCTGAGCACTGCAGGGTTAAGATTTGAACAGACAACATAAACTGTTTTCTGAGGTACTTGCCAGACAGTGGAGGTGGAAGGGCATCAGTAAACACAAAAAGAGGCAACTTTGGAATTAAACTATCTTGAAGAAAAAAACAGCAAGTGAACTTCAGAGCATTTATTTAACAACTTAGTTACAGGTTCAAGAACATGGAAGATTAAATGTTTTTGTACATCAGGGGTCACCTATCTAAAACAGAAGTGAAGTCCATCTACATGTACAGAAACATGTTTTGTGGTCATTATTGTCTCCTGGGTGCTCCCCTATCGGGAGTCTCAACAGTGTTTCATTTGCCTCCAAATACAATTTCCAGTGGCACTGAACTGTCAAACAGCACTGGAGACAGGTACCATCAGTCCAGGTCCTGGCTGATCCAGGAGGTCAGTCATAGATTTACAAATTTGGAACCAGCACCAAAAATACACAGAAAATGCCCTTTGGACTCTTAGTTTGGAAATACCTTTTGTAGTAAATACTCTTATCAAAATCTAAGTAGAACTATTTTACTGGCACTTATGGCTYAACTTCTGGATGTCACGGTTGTGTGGAGGTTGGACTCAAAAATAGATTAGCGCAAGGTGCTCAACAAAGTACCAAAAATGTTATTTCACTAAACAAAAAAAAATGTGGAAGAAGCARCACAAACCTTTCAAACTCAGTCACAGAGGAGTCAGGAGAAGGACCAGATGTGGCATGAAGGCCAATAATGCTCGTCTGGTGAGCAAATGAAAACTGACAGAATAAATAGACAGAGGCTGATGAAAAAGTAGAGACACCTGGGGTTAGATGAGACCAGGGAACAGAGTAGAATGGGCGGAGCTTGAACAGAGGAGCAGAACTGACTGTGCAAAAATGAATGATGGTGCAACGAAATACACAAAAAGAAAACAAACAGCATAAGATATAGACTGAAAATAAAACACAGATCCTGCCATGGATCACGTGTCAATCATCAGCAGCAGCACCTTTCTCATCCCAACTGTAGCTTCTTTTGTAAGACAGCAAACAATTTTCATACATGTCCTTTCAGGTGCAGTACTGTGCCTTTTCAGGTATTCATAAGATTATTTCTACATAAGTTAATTTGCTGCCTAAAGCTGTATCACATCCCGGCTGTGGGTCAGCTGTGGGGTTTGCAACGACGTCATTAAAAACTGCCTACAGGCAAAGTTTCTGTCTCTATCCAGAATCCCATTACCATGAATATATTACTACTTATTTACAAAAGAACTCGCACAGTTAACACTGATGATGTTGTGTGCATTGCTGTTATAGTCTCTGGTTTCAGTTCGTAGAAAACCTATTTCCTAAAAAAATTAAATCATAAAGTAACCAAACACACTCGCCTCCACATTGTTGATGTTTTGAGCGTCGCAGTTCTTTGAGATAAACAGTCGAGGTATAAATGACTCAGTTTACTCTGGATGGTTCAGCAGCCATGCTTACTAATAATACAGTTACAATTTAGCATTGTTTAAAAATTATTCAAGATGTACTTTTTTACATTTTATTTCTGTTTTTGAATGCGTAATTAAAGCCCAAGGGCTCCTATGTGACTCCTTTATGATGCTTTGGTGCTGATTTTTTTGGGTTCAAAATCTATCAAGTCATTTAGCTGTGAGCAAGCTAAGGCCCTCTTTACATGAGAACAATCTTTGGAAAAGTTTGTGTCTTGCCTGTTTATTGGTTGGGGGTGGAGGGTTAACATGCAGGGTGTAACATGTCAGGCAGGGCTGCCAGTCCAGATGGGAAATATTGAACTTTTATTCTGTGACTTTTAAATGATTATATTTTGACCCAAACAGTTTATGCTGAGGGAGGGTTGTGTAAGATGAGTAATGTGGGTTGACAATGTCAGCATGATCACAGTTACATCCAATCTGATAAATAAACTAATGTTCTTTTGTTCCTAGAACATTGTTGATCTTGGTCCTACATGCTGAAAAAGAGAGTAGCACAAAAGTCACTCTGCTCTAAGCTATTATTATAACTGCTGTTAATGAAGAAAACATTTTGACTATCCTGTTCCAGAAGTCTCACCTACAAAACATCATCTTCAACCATCTTCTGGCATCCAACCATCGCCAAAGTGAATTAATGGCCACATCCTTATATTTGGTCTATGCTCTAGATGAATGTTAGAAATTGTGATTCTGTCTAAGACCTCTGCTCTAACGTTGTTTAGTTACTTCCTCCACTTGTGTGAGGATAGCCAAACAGATTTTAATTTGGCATGCATGGCAGCTTAGTGGTTAGCACTGTTGTCTCACAGCTAGAAGTTCTTGTGTGTAATCTCTAGTTTGGACCAGGGGTCTTTCTGTGAAAAGTATGCACGTTTTCCTCATGTCTGTGGGTTTTCTCCAGGTATACTCTAGTTTCCTCCCACAGTCCAAAACATGAATGTTTAGTTTGCCTTCAGGCCGCCCTTGCAGTGGGATTTGTCTTGTTAAATATAAAATAAATAAATAATCCTTCCATGCTCCAAGATAACTCACCACGGTGCAAGTGATTACATTCACCGATTGATTTCTGTGAAAGAGACTCACTTGCTGCCTCACTCTCCACCAATTCCTCTACTTTACCTCCTTGGACTCCAAGATCCCTGATCCTCGTCTGACTTYGAACAAAAACAGTAAAACAGGACTTCTTCCAAAGATTTTTTAATCCTTATAGTGCGGAAAATATAGTGATTCTTCCAGAAAAGATTGGCAGTTATTGAAAATACCACCTCCTGTGAGGTAGTCTTTATCAAAATAAAACTTTTATAGTACAGAATCAAAAGTTTCCACCCTGCGAAGAAATGTCTACATGAGTAGCAAAGCTTGTGAATTACTGAAAACTTTCAGCAAAAACTTAAAACTTCCTTAAAAACATTATTCACTGTTTGTGTGTCAGCTAAAAATCATTCCAGATGGTTGGAAAGGTTCCATGGGGTCATTAAATGAAAAAAAAATGCTGGTGAATTTGAGCTAAGCTTTCTTTAAACCAGTTTTCTTCAAGGCATCAGCTTCAGTCCACAGTTGCATTTGTAGTTTACACCACACTCACATTTCAAGCTGTTTTTATATTCTTTTTTTTACTGTTCATTGCTTTCACCTGCTGTGCATGAACACAGCAGTGTTCATGGAAGACATACAGCTGGAGAACACACCCTCTGTATGTTTCACTTGATGTCTTGAATTGACAGGTGGATAAAGTTTCTGCGAAGCATCAACTAGAGATAATGAGAGGAAACAAAACCGGCTGAAGTAGTCCCTCTGTTTCTGGACTGCTGCTTAATAGCATATGCGAACGGTTTGAGGGTGAAACATGTCGACAGCTTCCAGTACTCAGCTGTATCTCCTTTCTTCATCACAGCATCCTGTTTTTCTGGCAGTTTGATGGAGGATGTTGGGCTGCAGTAAAGTTTATTGCCATTAGTGATTCACATCTGCAAAAGCCACTTGTCTTGGCTATTTGGTGAATGATTTCGATTCCAGTTATGGTATAAACCATACAAGAAGAACAATAATGACAGGATCAGTCAACCTATGTTTTTTTTAAATCTGGTAAAAAAGACAATGAGAGTAAAAATAACTCAACAGCACAGTTTTAAAGTGCATGCTGATTAAAATAAAGACATATTAACGATGATACAACTTTGAATTTGAAATACTTTTGGATATCTAATTAAATTCGCATTTCTTATCTGAACAAAGTTGAGTGTCATGTTATTGTATCATCATTTGTCAAGGCTATTTATTTATATAGCACATGATCTAAATAAGTAAAGTAATTAGATAATCTGTTTTTAAAAAAATCAGGAAACCAAAAATAGACCCTTGAGGTACCCCAAAACTGATGGGAAGAAAAACATCCCTTTAAGTGAACTAAAAAAAAAAACGTTTACAGTACAAAAATCAAAAAGTCAGAACTGCTTTTTTGAACTGTACAGTTTTTGTTAACAAATTCCAACAAAGTTGTTTAAAAACAGCCATGGAAAGGGAATTTTTCACATGAATAGAAACTTGTAAATTAGCCGATGGTTGGAGAGAATATGTGATTTCAGGAGTTTCTTTTTAATAACAGACGGTACCACAACCTGTTAATAGTGAATTATATGTAACTTCTAACAACAATGAATGGCTTTTGACCCTGTAGATGCATAGGTGGACATCTTTAGTTGCCAGTAATATATCCAAGAGCAGTGTGTGAAACAACTGAGCCACCAGAGTAACAAGCTCATACAGTCCCTTATTGGATCAGTATTTCACTGCAAACACAGCTGTCACGTAAAGTTTGTCACCAAGTGAAGGAAACCAAAGAGAATCAAACCACAGCTGCTGTAAATTTTTGATAAGGTGTGGCTGTAAAACAGCAATGGCACAAATTATTCAAATGGCAAACGTAATCTGCCTGGAAATGTGTTTGAAATGTGTCAACAGCACATGCAAGATTTAGGTTTTTGTTTTGTTTTTCCAATATCCTGGACCAGCGGGGGAGCATGAAAAAAAAAAAAACACCGACCAATTTCTTTGACAGTTAAGCACATTGGTTCCTTTTTTTTTCTCTTGGTTTGATGAATAATTATGATGAAGAGCGGCTCAGGTCTTCGCCTTTCTGGAGACAGCGACTTGGTGGACTCTGAAGAGAGTTGGAGGATCTGATTTGATGCGAAAAAGAGGCTGAAAGTTTGGCGGGTTTGATCACAACACGATTCAACAGTTTCACACCTGATGTTCAGCTGTCAGCCACACAAACCTGCTATGCAATAACCTGTCAGTCAGAAAATGAGAGAAAATAAAAAAAATATGGATTGTCTCTTTTGCTCCCTGTCAGTCTGCTCAGAGTCTCTCGGTGTGACTGAGTGAATGTGTGCTTGTGTTTTAGTGCATTTGTGTCTTTATTTATATCACGCTGGTTGTRCGGACTGCTAGAAGAAGCTGCAGGGACTGTCTATCTCCTCCGCAGAAATAAAATGTGTGAAATGTAAGATGGCACGCAGAGACATCTCAACATGCTGTGCACATGAAAATGCAAATCAAATCCAATATCTGAGACTGTATCTGATAAAAAAAAATCTCAAAGAGTGAATCACACACTGAGATTAACAGCCAACTGCAAAAATCAGTGGAAAACATTTTCATGTCAAATAATCCTATCTCTTATCTAATTCACAATGTAGTTATGTTAACTTAGATCTGCATCTTGAATCTGTTTTAACTACATATCCTTTTTGTTTTAATGGCACATTTTGTTTTCTGGAAACCTGAAAGTAAAATTACAATCAGTGGATGACCTGAAAGTTTGTCAGCTGAAACCTAAGCCTGTAGCTCACTGGGCTGAAACTTTTGGAGACTAGTTGGTGATTCAAAATCATGGAGAAAATGGGCAGGTTTTCAGTTGCCTTCCCACCAAATTCTAATGATTTTCTACCAAGTGATTGACTCGTGAAGTTGTATGTTGTGCTGCTATTTTTAAAAAAATCTAATCTTGGTTGTTTTTTTAGTTACTTCTATCAAAATCAGTAGGACAACTGGATCCAGAATGTAGACAAACTCCAAGAATCAAAATATAAACTTCACTTCATTCTAAAGCTAAAAAAAAAGATGACATGGCTGAAAACTAACAGAGTCTCTGAAAGAAACCTAGAACCCAGTCAGCAAAATTTGTCTGGCCTAGCTCTGGCCCACACAATTTACTCATCCCAGATACCACATAAAACAACAGCCCTTTGGTGGCCCAGGCATGGACTAGCACCACAAAAACCAAACCACAACTGAACCAGATGTGGCATGCCTGTTTAAATACAGTGCCATCATTGCCAGAGCTGGCCCACATCCGGTTGAAGTACCACTTACCATGCCAGGCGTCTCAGCTTGACACCAGATCTGGCCCATGCTCGTCTGCTATGTGGGCATGCAAGCAACCAGAAATGTGGCATAAACAAGAAACAATGCATTGCGGAGGTGAAAAGAAATTAAATATATGGCCTAGAAGTGGGGGAAGGACTACAGCTGAGACTAACAGGTGGAGTGGGTGTGGCAGGCTGATTGGAAAAACAATTGTGGCAGGATGAATTGCACCTGCTGGCAGGGTAATTGTGGTGTTGTGGCAGCCAATGACACTAGAGGGTGCTCCCTATAAAAAGCACAGGTAAACTGCAGGTTTAGATTAGATTGGTTGGCTGAAGACACGTCACCGTGTGGTCCAGTGTTGTGCCTGCTGGGTGCCAASTGCAGAGAACTGTCGGCATGTTTGCCCTCACCACTGATTGTGGGTGTAGTGGCTGCTGTGGCCAGAGTTTGTGCCCTTACGTGATCTCCCCACAAGTGAGAAAGGAGATTAGCATGATCGGAATTGTGGGTGGCAGTTTTTAACTTGACC
>NW_013952528.1:836428-848797 GCF_001266775.1 Austrofundulus limnaeus | reverse complement strand
ACACACAACCGTGTGCCTCACCAAGTGGACCTTCAGAACCTTTGCGCTCCCAGCTTGGTTCCGCCTCGGAAAGTTCAACTGATTAGTGAAGTCTTTTACGCTCACCAACATTGAGACACGGTGCTGGATAGGAGGAAGTAGGATGGGCCGCCATCAGTCTGCCTTCATGACGCCGTCTTCTGACGCACAATGCCCCACGCAGCTGTAGTCGGTCAGCTCCAGTCCTCTCACTTCACAGCTCCAGTCAAACATTAGCCATCCAGCCAATCGGTAGTAGAAACAGGAGGCAGGATTTCAGCAGCTCCACTTAGCAGCTCAAGCAGAACTCCAACACAGCAGCTCAGCTCAGCTCAGTCCCAACACCTCTCCTCACTCTGTAGACCTCAGACCTCTCGTCTCCTCAATGCAGCATGTTGCTCCAGCGCTGCAGAGACACCTCGCACTGTCACACAGTGCTCGTGCTGACTGCTCCCCTCACTTTCACTTCACACCAGGTGCTHCCTAAGACAGGCTCAGGTCTTCTCGACTCCTCCCCTTCAGGACCTTAAAAGGAAGCACACCTGATAGAAGGCACCTGCCAGCCTAATCAGCTGTAAGCAGGAGGCGCAGCAGGGCCGTCACAAGTCTATCACATTTTGTGTTTTAATAAAACAACTTTCTGTACTTGAAAACTGTCTCTTGCTTTTTGCAAAACYGTACCTGTGTGTCTTGACTTTTGATTTTCTGGGTGAAAGTTGGTTGTTGGTGACAACCAAACTTTAATGTTATAGCCCCAGAAGATCACCACTTGCCACACAATGAATAGCAGAAAACTGACTGAGGGCAGTTGAATGATGGCACAAATGAATTTGGGGAAACTGAAAGAATAAACACACAAGTAAGTAAAACTACAGGGGTCATGAGAGACACAAAAAATAATATTAAAACACCAATTATTATGAACAAACCAACAAAACACAGATCCTGACAGCTTCTTTGCTGCAGATTGTGGCATGTTTCTTGATCTGCTTGTTCCTCCACCGGCCGTCCAGATGTGCCTGATTAGTTTCTTTGTGGGATAATTCTGGAAATGATTGTTGTACTTCCAGGACACTTCGAGTTGTAAAGGGAAATGCCTTCATTGATTTTGCTTTCACTGGTTTGTATGGTGTTTTGAAAAATAAAAGACCCTTGTGTCGCTTCAGGAACACAACAGTCCAAAAGTTCACAACAGTTTGTAGATGAGGGTGAACAATGATGGGGCTCACCTTGTGGATATTTGCTTTCTGGATTCTGAAAAGGATTTGAGGTGAAATCCGGTGGTGGAGTTGAGCTCCCTCAGGATTACCTCAGCTTGGGTTTTTGGCTCAACTTGAGAGAGAACCCCGGAGAGCATTTGGGCTGCGGATGTGCTGAAGGGGGGCAATAGAGCTTTTATACATCTGCCACCGCCTCCCATGGGGGCAAAGAGCCAGAAAGGTTAACCTAGTTTCATCTTCGAGATCGCACTACAGGACGTTTCGCTAATGCTCATTAAATGGGATGAAGAGTGATGGGCGTGAGTTGAGTTTTTCCTTCAAGGTTTAAGTGTATCTTCTACCTGCTCATCGCATAATTTGGTCTGCATTGAGTTAAACACTGTTGCTAATCTTTTATCATCTCAATCTTTGTATGTACCATTAAAATCACAATGTGCAGCAGTAGTGAACTGCATTCAGACTCGTTAAAAACAGGTAAGTACTCAGATGCTAAAAATCCAGATACTGTACTTCATGCAGGAATTGATGGAAAACATCGAAGTTGATGCTGCAGAAGACACAACCTTAAAGGCACAGTTTATGTGAACCTGTAGAACATGGTTAACATYCAGACAGATGGTATACTGGGAGAAGATTAGGCAGAAATCTGCACAGAAGAATGAAACATGTACTGTTAAGGATGAAGTTGGGGACAAAATATRATRAAATTCCGTTAGAATAAACTCAATAGCAAATTGAACTGAATGCAATTGGATTTACTTTGGACTTTTGTGTAATGCACTGAGTGGGATTAGTTGCGAATTGGTTTTGTGTAAATAAAGTGAACTAAACTGAAGGACTGCAATAAGGCTTGGGATGAGAAGAGGTAGGGATGAGCCTGGGTTATGATGACAGCTGAAACAGATGAGTGCAATGAGACTGGGTCAGGGATGAGATGATGCGATAAGGGGTACAACTGGAGATCGGATGGGATGAGAGACGTGGGCTTATGGCACCTGCTCAATGGAACAGGTGTAGCAGCTGTTGACTCACGTTCTGACTTTAAAAAATGTATTCACTCCAAGCAAAGAAATGTTCTTAGTTCCAAAGTAAAACAAAAATAATTTAGGAAAAAAACTGCTATGTTCTACACTCCCCTCCCTCGACTTTAAGTTTGTTCCGCTTAGGTACACTTGTAGCTACAGCCTCAATACTAGTGAGTTGCTACTCACACTGAAAAAAACACACTGAATCTGTACAGCACCTTTTCTGGCAGGTGCCCATGGGGGTATGGAGAAAAGTGAGAGGCTTGAGGAGCATGAGGGAATAATAGATGGAATGAGAAGGTATAGTTTTGGTGTATGAGGAAAAGGGGTATAAAGGGAAGAGGAAATGAGTATAATGAGGGGKATGAGAAGGGTTAGGATTAATGAATAAGGAGGAAATGTCTGATGAGAGAATATGATTGACAGATGAGTAAGATCAGTGGAATGAGTGTAGGATTGTTGCATAAGTGGGATTGAGATATAAATAATCTAATGGCTGATGAAATGGTTAAAACATTTTTTATGGTTTATCAGGGGTATTTGTAGTGATATTTTTGTTTGCTTGTAATAAATATGAATTGTGATGTAATGTAGATTATGTAAGAAAATGTGTTAAACCTTCAAATACAGATTATAACAAATAAATAAAAGAAATGGTTGAAAACGAGACAAAATGTGCTGAATGGGTAAAACAGTAATTAGACATCTTGCAGGGTGACTGCTTTGCACTGTAGCAACAGATTTCTGCTTYCTAAACTTGATAAGCAGCTGGTTCAGTTTGGAGTTGGCTGCTTGCTAAYGGCATGCTGTCGCCCCGCCAAAACCAGGTACTGATGTGCTGGATGGCTGAGTTTGTCTTTCCCCACTGTTGTCCRATCACTTACAAGTGCCAGCTAATGTTAGCTCAGTAACCGACCTCTGTGAGTACTTATCCTGCAGGTGTTGAATTTTGTCCATTTTATTGGACTATTAATGTAACCTTTGCACTCTCACACTGTGTTTGCAGTTTCAGGTWCATCCACTGAACATTACCTCAGGACTGGTTTCTAGGCTTTAGAGTTTTGTTGTGAAACTGAGTCACCTCCATCTTTTCTGATGTACTGTCAAACTGCAGCTGCTGTTTTTCCCAGAACCACCAATCTCCTTAAGGTTTAACTCCAAACAAAACAACATTCTTTTTATTTATTTATTTTTTTTTGAAGGACTGAAAACCTTATAGCTCCAAGTTTGAAACTTCTGATTAACCTTTTAGTTGCATTTGTCATTTTGACCGCCTTTCAACATTTTTAAAAATGAACTCTTCGGTTTGGGCTCCTACTTTGTAAAGAACGTGTAAGAGTGTATTAAATGGTGGGCGACATCTGGGTCACTTTGACCACACTGTAATAAAAGTGTTTGGAATGTAGGCGACATCAATTAAATTTGGAAAGAATGCGAGAAAAAGGTACGATTTGTACTTTTAGTGTGTCCTCCTCCCCTGTTCATGTGTGAATGACAAATGGACTCTTTTTATGTTGCGCTTGTTTCAGTCATTTTGACCACTCAGAGCTTTTCCTACAACAAGCTACAGCCATTCATTGACACAGAACTTCAGCACAAGCCACACAGTACATTTTCCTTTTAAAATACACACTCACACACCAGTAAATGCATCACAGAGTGGTTTTAAAGCCTTGCTGGGGGAGACTTAACAAGATGTGTGTGTGTGTGTGTGTGTGTGTGTGTGTGTGTGTGTGTGTGTGTGTGTGTGTGTGTGGAGGGGGGGTCGAAACACAAGCTCTCTGATTGGTAGACGATAGTGTTGCTCATATGAATATATACATTTTTTATTGTGTTGCATTTTTCAGCAACTGTCATCATTTAGGTCAACCTTAAATATTTTGCTGACAGACAGACAGACAAAGATCAACACTATTCCAAACAAATCTGAGCCCCTTTCTTAGTCAACAACACAACCACCTGACTTTTAGGGAAAACATTGAGGCAGCAATGGCAGAGAAACTCTTCCGTTTCCATTTAACATAAAACATAAAACTTTCTGAACACGACTCATAAGGGAGAAACGTTCTGCCTGAGGGTGGCTGGAAGGAAAGGGGAGCAGGGGTCAGAAACTTAGCATACTGCATAAGCAACATTAAACCAGCTTTGCTGTAAATGATGTTTGCACCCGTTTTACCAGACTTGAACGTGGTGCTGCATTCAGGTTGGTTTAAAACTAGGGGTGTCCCGATACCGATATCGGTATCGGGTCAGATACCAGCATCAAGTACTCATACTCGTACTCGTAAAAGCCGGCCGATACTCTTAACCGACACCGCTTTTGTCCCCTCCTGATCTGCGCTGCAGCGCAAAGGGTAAACAACAATCCATACCAGGCGGGGGCGCTAATGCACTGACACGTTATTTCCGACCGCACCCCCGGATAACAGAAGAAGAACGATGATGGAAGAAGAAGAAGTAACGGCAGTTTGGAGATGACTGTCTGCTGTGCTCTGCTAAACTCTCAGGGGAGGAGCGAAAGTTGGATGTTTTAACACCAGCAATTTGATTAAACATTTGAGGACAAGACATGACAAAGAGTTCAAAGAGTTTGCTGCTGYTAGCAGTAGGCTTCATAAACAGCACTATGCAGCAGTTGTTGCAGTAACTTCAATGCTGTTTTTTCTTTATTGTAGAACAAACTAAGACATAAGCAGAATATGGAAGGACGTTTGCTGTAAAAGCATTTTATTTTTCACTGTGGTTCTTCTGAGATTTTGTTTTAGTTGTTCAATTAAAGTTTGAACTGAAATTTACTGCACTTTATTACTATTAGTCATTTTTTAACAGTTTAAGACTGAAGCAGAGTAAACTTCTATAGATGTGCTGCTAAAATTTACGTTATAGTTTACATTTAAATTTAAAATTGGTAGTTGCATGTTGAGGAAAATGTAGAAAAAATAACTTATTTTGTTTTTTAATGTATGCAACAGCATTTGTTTTGCAGTATTTGTATTGTTAATACATTCAGAGGGAGTGTGGCCTTATAAAAAAGAGCCTGTTTGAAATAAAATAAATGGTTTCAAAAGTTATGGTGTGATATATACGTATATACCAACTTATCTACTTGTCAGAGTTTGCACTACCTTTTTATTGTCAAACATATTTACCCATCAATTTTTGCATGATAATTGCATTTCATTTTCATTCTGTTTAATATTCAACAAGTTGAACAGATAATCCACACGAACCCCGCTACTTGGTATCGGTATCGGTATCGGTATCGGTGAGAACCTAAACTGAAGTACTCGTACTTGTACTCAGTCTTGAAAAAACTGATATCGGGACACCCCTATTTAAAACCGTCTAAGAATACCCAGAGCCACAGTTATGTAACCACAAACATCTGGTCCAGTGCTGGTTGTGTTTCAGTTTCTCTCTTGTGTATTCTGAATCTCTGCTCTGCCTCAATAGTGCAGAGGGGTTTCATGCAGCCACGGCTCCAAGTGTTTCCCTCATTTTTCTAAAGCTCTGTGATGTAAAATCTCCAGTCTGAGCTCTGTGTTCAGAATTTGTTTTTGAATGTCTCGGACTTTTCTGTCTTTTTTTTTGGACTTTTTAAAGTTTCAGATTTTTGAAGTAGGGTTCTGTGAAAATATTTGGACAGTTAATGACTTACCAGTTGCAGATAGAGATTTGAACAACCTCACTTTGAACAAATAGTTCGTTTCCGACAGTAATGAGCAGGGTCTTTAATGATTCTGTTTTTAGGTGGAGGTGATGTTTTGGGTTTTTAGGTTTTTTAGATTGTTTTTTATTGCAATAAACAAAACATTACAAATATCAAAACACGTCAATAAGACTTACAACTGAATAAGACAAACTATCATAAATCGAATTTAAAACAAATGTCTTATTTTAAATGATCTTTAATATTGAATGAACTATTTTTACATTTACTATTGCTCATGTATAAAATTGGACCATGCCCTTCAATACATTTTTTTTGCTATGTCCTGGTCTTTCATACATGCTTTTGTATGTATTTATTGTTTTATTGGTATTTCACAGATTGGCATGATCTGTATCTGTGTTCATGTTTTATTCTGGTTTTCTGTCTGGCCTCCCACTGTTTTCTCCCTCCTGTCTGCCTTTGCTCCAGCCCCACCCACTCTCACCTATTCCTCATGTTTCTCTCGCAGGTGTWTCTTGTTTCTACTCGTTAGTTTCCTCTTTATATTCTGTTCTTTGTCCTCAGTCTTTCTCAGATCTTTGTTTATTGTTAACTGTTGTCTCATGCCAAGTCCAAGAGTCTTTTTATCTTGTTTGCTGCCATGCCAGCCTTTGTTTTGAAAATTAAAGCCTTTTTTGCCTTAACTCACTCAGTCCTGCATCTGGGCTTCAAATCATCCTTCCAATCTTAACATAGACTATTAGGATCTCAAAACATTTTTTTTGGTTATAAATGTATAATGAAAAACTGATACAGTATACATTTTTTTATAAATAAATGTTATCGTGTCATACATTTGATAYAACTTTAGCAAATTAAAACATTTGTATAAAGTTAATGTGAAGTATTCAAATTATTTCAAATCTATTTTTAAAAGCTTATGTTTTTGATCTGACCCACTAACACCTAACCAAAAAACAAACCAAAAAAAACCTACAATTATTACTTGAGGGTTAATTAATAAAAGACTAAGAAAGAATTGGTTTATAAAACTCTGCAGAGTTGGGGAAGTCGGAGCATCAGGTGTGAGTTGCCATTTGTTTCATGAACCAAAAGAGTACTGTGTCAATATTCGGCATAATTACTCCCTCTGTGGGATATGCGTGTATCTTTTCCGAGGCAGAAAGTGGAAAAAATTAATGTTTTTCTTTCAGTAAATATTTATAACCCCCCTCCTGCCTCTCTGTTCTATTGTACAAGACTGACAGGAGAAAATAACATGCCTGGTATTGTGATGACTCCCAATATTTGCAGGCAAAGCCTGAATCTTTAGCAATTAGGAGGCAAAAGCGGGGAGRGAAGGGGGGGAGGGGGATAATTGAGGTTATAAAAAATGCTTCAATTATTTCAGGAAGAAAATGCATGAAACAGGTTGTGGATGGAAGGCATTTTTAATAATTTGCATCATTAGGCAAAAGAAAGGGCCTGCTGTGCTGCATTCACTTGCAGAGCTCCGGTGTAAATTTGCCCGACTCTCTGCAGGGAGTCACATGAAACATTGTCGGCACGTATATTTGTTTTTATCCACGTACCACACAAAATTATTCCTTCAGTTTTCCTGCAAACTTACATTTATCTCGCTTTTTTTTTTTTTGTGTGTGTGTGTCTGTGTAACGCTTGAAGTAACTGCTCAGAATGCAGTCCACAAAAAGCAATCTTCTGACCGTTGGCCGTGTGAGCAAAGCAGTCTGTGGAAGAAAAAACAAAATGACTGCATGTGCACAATCAGCCTGATGGAGACATGAGATTGTGTCAGCCTCCATAAACAGCGTACGCTCACCGTGAATGCGTAACAAAAGTCCTGAGATGAGCTGCAGCCGCCGCTGAGTGACACAGAGTTTATCAGGCGCGCAATGATTTTATAAACAAATGCAAAACAAAAAAAATATCTCGTGTTTTTCGCTGAGCTCCTGACTGTTCTGTCTACTGAGCAGAGAAGCATTCAAACAGCTCCGGTGCGACCAGGCACGCCAAACTTACAAATTTTATCTTAGATTTTCCTGAAAACCCACCGTGTCACCGGTGACCTTTCACAGAAAGAAATAATCAGGTTGTTATTTTTTTTGCATCTTGGATTCAGCTGACATTTTCTCGTATCAGTCAGAWAGCTTTTTGACATAAAGCCGAGGGAACATCTGCGGGGACCCTTTACGAAGTCGTCGAAGGATAAAAAAAGGGAATAATAAKGAGAGGAAAACTGTGAAGCTTTTTTTAAATGTGCAAATACGAGCGGAGCTGTGACCTGTCGTCGGCACACTTTTCCATTCCACTGCAAGAAACATCATAATAACAATGTTTCTGTGGCACAAATAAAAAGCAGCCTTGTCTTACTTATTAACAAACACTTCATGTCCCACCAGCGAGGGGGGGAAATAGGGGGAAAAAAAACAACAAACATATTTGTTATGGCTGCTTGTGGAGCGAGATAAAATGCTTCATTTTGGAACCTTGTCTCTTTATGTTATGTGAAACACAGAAAGTGGGGGAGGAATTTTTATTTTTTATTTTTTCCACTGATGGAAAAAGAATGAGAAGAAATAAAACAGAGCAGCATATTCTGAAGGCTTTTTTGTCTAAAATGTGGTTGTGGTCTTTTGACTTTCTAACTGTAGTAAAATATGCTTAATTAGTTTTATCAGGTTGGTTTCTGATGACTGAAAGCTCTGCCTTCCATTCTGCTTTTGGAAACTCAACGAACCAAAAGTAAACCTACAGTCTGAAAGCAAGAAATGGCAAAGAATCTCAAGAACAACAATTCTCCGAATATTAAAAAGAAAAAAAATTGTATAAGTCTTCTGGACAGGTTCTTCTCTAATGAAATGTTTCATCTCTCCTCCAAGAGACTTCTTCAGTCTGAGAGTTTCAGGCAAAATTCAGGCTTTTAAGCCCTGCCTCCATGTGACTGATACTCACATCACATGGCTATCGTTGACACCTAATTAACACCTATTGTTAACAGGGGCTGGAGTGATACTGGCAATCGCAGCACTGTAGGAGGGGGACAACTGAAAATGGAGGCCTCCACCTCTGTTTAATGATGGACGGTCTTTCTTCACAAAAATGGCTTCTTTTACTCCTCTCTCAAACCAACGTTCCTCTCTATCAAGAATGAGAACATCCTCATCTCTGAAGGAGTGACCGCTGGCCTGTAAATGAGTGAAAACTGCAGAGTTCTGGCCATTAGATGTAGATCGTCTGTGTTGGGACAAAAAACAAAGGGGAAACAAATTGGAAACAAAGCAACCACTGTTCAAAAGAATGTCCCAACACAGACGAGCTGCATCTAATGGCCAGAACTCTGCAGTTTTCACTCATTTACAGGCCAGCGGTGACAAGAAGCGTGGGAAGGATTCTGAGCACGCAAACAAGATAAAGTTTTAAGTACTTTATTTAAAATGGAGACTGGTCGGGAATCTGAACCCCTGGACCGCACACTCTGGAACAGAAATGAGAATGGAGCCAAAAAACAAACAAGGAGATATTGCTTGCTCTGCAACTAACCTTCTGGGGATGAGAGTGAATCGACCAGTCCAGGTGAGGATGCAGAGTCCTGTGATCTTTGGGGCTTGGGCTTGGTTCCGATTTCCTTGGGGCAGGCTGAGGTCAAAAACTGTGTGGTCCGAGATTGTTAGTTAAATCCAAAAACGTGATCCAAGGGGCAAGGTCCAGGTGACAGAAACAGGTCCGAGAGCCGGTGGTCAGAGAGCGAGACAGTGGCAGATAAGGGGCAGACAAAATCAGTAGTCGAGAGGCAGGCGTAAGGGTCATAAACATGGGATCAGGCATGAACTGTGAAAAAGTGCTGGACATACTGGGTGTGAACCGTTCAATAATCTGGCAAAGACTGAGTGAGGGAAAGGAGCTTAAATAGGAGAGAGGACAGGTGAGGCAGATGAGGCTGATTGCTGTGGCACAGGTGAGGAGGAATGGAGTAATCAGAGGAGCTGAGTGAGAGTGACAGAGGGGCAGGAACAGATGGAGCAGCCCAAAACATGACAAGCGGTCACTCTTTCAGAGATGAGGATGTTCTCATTCTTGATAGAGAGGAACGTTGGTTTGAGAGAGGAGTAAAAGAAGCCATTTTTGTGAAGAAAGACCGTCCATCATTAAACAGAGGTGGAGGCCTCCGTTTTCAGTTTGTCCCCCTCCTACAGTGCTGCGATTGCCAGTATCACTCCAGCCCCTGTTAACAATAGGTGTTAATTTGGTGTCAACGATAGCCATGTGATGTGAGCATCAGTCACACGGAGGCTGGGCTTAAAAGCCTGAATTTTGCCTGAAACTCTCAGACTGAAGAAGTCTCTTGGAGGAGAGACGAAACGTTTCATTAGAGAAGAACCCGTCCAGAAGACTTATACAATTTTTTTCTCTTTGATTTTTTACGTGGATTACTGAGATGCATTAGGACTCTCCGAATATTCATTGCCTGTACACCTACACTCCTGATTTTAGGAGTCAACCCAAATTGAAATAGCTACCAAATGATCGACCTTAGCCAGTAAAAACACAAATCATTTCTTACTATAAGAAGATCCTAATTTGCATGCCTTCAAAGAATGCCAGACCTTTATTGAGTTACGGCTGGTTTAAACTTCAACAAGATGTGAGACAGCAAATCAGTGCTTACATCTTTTCAGGCATCTTTTCATGAGTGGTTACCGTCACGTAGAAAATGCTTGGGAAAAAAGATCATAATCTCACCCACAGCACTCCCAATGTATCACATACAGCATATAAGCATATAAACAACAACAGTGACAGAAGGATAGTTGTTTTTTCATTCGACAATGTATGACTTCTGAAGAGAGGCTTGTATTGTTGTATGAGGAGTCGGGGGGGAATTTTCCCCTTGTTACCCATGAAGATTGAACCAACCTCTGGGAGAGGACCATTTTCAGCAAAATGACATTCAGAAGTGCACGTTGCTCTACAAAAAACAAACTTGCCCATGAAGTTCTGACCAACCACACACTGTGAGTCGCACACAGTTCTGACCGGGGTAAATGTACAAGACAGGGTGTCGGAGAAAACAGACGGAAGTGGCACAATTTCTGTCACGCCGTGACATGAGAATATGTAAATCAGCCTTTACAGTGGTTGAACTCTGTGCCACTTTACTTACTTGCCTAGCTTTATTTAAAAGGCTTAGTTTCTAGAGTTTGATTTTGGTGTGAAAGTTTCCTTAATTCCACCTGTGTGTTTATAGCTTGACCTTTTAGGTCTTTTTTTATATTTAATATGAATAAATAACCTGAAAGCGGAGAAAACGTGTACATTTGGAGCTGTGTCGTGTTTAGGTTCCAGTTAGCCTTTTTACAGTTGCCCTGTAGCAGAAGCATTCACATCAGTAACACAGCGATAAATCTCACTGCTACAAACCCTACAGGACTTTCTCTTTTCCCACTCCACTTGTAAAATGCTTAGTGAACCACTTTTACTGGCAAACCTACAGAACTGTAAATCAGACCTTATTTACAGTTTAAACAACAACTCCTAATGTCTGGGCTGGAAGTTGGAGGTAATTCAAACAGCAAATGAAGCGATAACATGAAGGGGTTGTTTGCTGATCTCAGGAGCAACATTACCTGTTCTGAAACAGCGTGCGTGTCTAACAAAGTCATTCAGAGGAGGCGAAGTGTTTGCCTCAGGGGTTGAGCAGGAGCACTGACTTCGCTGATGAAAGCTCTCCACAGACGAATCCAGATTCCAGGAGACTCCGGGCTGGTGGGATGCGCCGGCACACACATCTTTGTGCCATGCAGGGCAGACGGGGGGCTAATTTGAGATGACGAGGTGCCTGCATGGGAGCGGGGAGGTATGAAGGGCCTTTTGGTGCTTGGCTCTGTCAGCCTTCCAGGATACCTTGTAGTGAGCATCCTGCAAGAGCCCGAGTAGCACTGATTGGCTTCGACTGCTCAGCCTGCTGTTCACCTCTCTCTACAAACATCGTGAGAAAATATACTTCAAGTGCAGTTGTGAGGAATCAGAGGGGTGTATATTTTTTGATAATGGTATTGCAAAAGGTTGTGTAAAGTGAAATAAATTGACTTGGTTTTCTCAGGGACATAACATGCATCCATGAAGTTTCTCTACCCACTTTTCCCCTTTTACTTGTACAGGTGGACACAACTTGCAAACATGCCCAAATTTAATCTTACTGCAAACAGATTAAAAGGGCACAAAAAAGCATAAATCTGACTTTTTTAATGACACGCTTAATTATTTTCTCATAAAACAATATATGGTGCATGCAAAACAGAGGACCACTGCTGTGCTTTTAATTTAGCTGAACAATTTAAATGGTCGACAAACCTCAGTGGACCATTCCAGGTCAGAAAAGTTAGAACTAATACCAGCAGCGAGGCAACTATTTATTTATTTATTTATTTATTTA
>NW_013952528.1:831845-836380 GCF_001266775.1 Austrofundulus limnaeus | reverse complement strand
CAGCTGAAAACCTGAGAACAGTTTTTTTTTTTAATAAACCCAAGCCTTAGCTTTCAGTCTGGCTTTTAGTTGTAGTTAAACTGATTAATTATTCATACATTTCAGCAAGTATTGAATTCATTTTGTGTTAGCTACCTCCGCCAAGGGTGAGGTAATGTTTTCAGTCATGTCTGTCTGTCTGTCGTTCTGTCTGTGGACAACATTACTCAAAAACTTGTGGACGTATTGTCATGACATTTTTAACACATGTGTGTACTGGGCCAAGGAAGACACCTTTAAATGTTGGTGATGTTCCAGATCACGATGCGGATACAGGCATTTTTTTCTTTTAACACTTTTGAGATCGGCAAAGCTGTGATGCTTTCACCAGGGCTTCTGTAAAAAACAGTGACCTGGATTGGACAGCACGGACTTCAAACTTTATAAAAGTAATGTGAAAACCAGATTTAATGATGAATATTTTTTGCCGTAAGATGCTCATTTACAGAAAGTTTTGTGACCATGAAGTGCGTGACTGCACCATAAAATATATTTTCCCCATTTCCTCAAACACACCACATTTCCCAAAAAACCAATCAAAACAGTTTCTCGCTACTAGGCTTGTAAACAGAGGGCTGCTGGGCCTCAAAGTTTGGAGGCGGGGGGAGCCAGGAAGCACTTTATAAAGAGAGTCAAACCATTACAAACTCATACAAGGGGATAAAACAGACATTTTACACAGTGAAATGTGACTGATGAAAACTTGGGAGCTTAATCCCACACCAGTTTGACGATGAATAACCTCGGGTGATGAGTCTGACATTTTTTTTCACATTGGACTCGACCGAGAAGGAATCCCGTGCATTCTGCCTGCTTAAATGTTCGCTACGTCAGAACTTATTCGGCAAATGTGTTTCCATCTCTGCTTTTGCGCATTAACTCCATAACAGGATGGGGGAAATTGGTCTAGGCGGAGGTTTGCACTCTCCGAGTGCTTCTAGTTTAATCATACTTTCAGTTTGACTTTGAACTGAATTAGGATAAACTACAATCTTAATCACTGATTTTACCTCAGTGTTAAGGACTTTCAAATATTGTGTTACTGCTATAAAACAACTGTAGCTCCACATTTTTCTATTAGTGTGTATTAGATTTAGTTCTGTTTTTCATAATCTCTGGTTTTTTTATCATAAACAAAAATTCAAAATCTTGTCCACAACTATGCCACTGGAAGTCCGGCCCGTTAATGTGCCTTCCTGAGCAGGGGGACCGAGTTTGTGACAAGATTTCAGTTCATTACGGCTCAGTGTGCAGCAGTCATAGTGTTTGTGGTCCTGAGTTTTTCTCAGATCATTAACCAGCTTATGTTTTCATCATCCTCATGATCCTTCTCACTTCAGCCTGCCGAAGATTGACATTTCATTTAAACTTAGCACAAAAAGTAAGTAAATATGTGTTTGGTAGATTTATTTATTTATTTATTTATTTATTTATTTATTTATTTATTTATTTATTTGTAAAAACGCTTCTTGGTAATAAATCTGATTGGCAGCACCTTGGGGGTACCAGAAGCTCAAAACAAGTGTCAATAGCAACAGCAAAATAAGCTGTTTGGCAGAGATTTGGCAAATTTTCCACATGTGCAACCCTCATACTCAGCTCTACATTTCATCCCACAACTCCTTACAAGTGTGGCATTATTTAAAAGGGAAATTAACAGGCTTTCCAATGGTATAAGATTTATTGCCAAGAAGCACTGTTACAACAAAGAAATGATCTACCAAACACAAATTTACTTACTTTTTGTGCTAATGTAAGTTTAGATTTTGGAATGATCAAACCAACAGTCATCACCTTCTCACCAAGTGTTTTGCTGATGGTATCACAGCTAACTTATTCTTGACATAATTTGACAACTCTTTGTTCTTGTCCTTGGGGGTGGAGAAGCTGGATAGGAAAAATATGATTCAATGCAGAGATGTGCTTCATCTGTGAACAAAGTGACTGTATTTCAGGAACGAACACATTGATTTACTTTCTTTTTGTTTCTCTCTATCAAAAGGAAATTACCTTTACATTTTAAGATTGTTCATTTATTTTTAAGTGGGCAGACTTACAGAATCAACACTGGATGAAATACTTACATCCCCACCACTGTGTGGCACAAACTCATCCCTGATTTAGAAGAAATGTTTCACCTTTATCCATCCATCCATCCATCCATCCATCCATCCATCCATCCATCCATCCATCCATCCATCCATCCATCCATCCATCCATCATTATACTTACACACTTTTTTCTTTTCAGGGTCACAGGGGCACTGGTGCTCATGTCCAGCAGTCACTGCGGGAGGGGCGGGGTACACCCCGGACAGGACGTGAGTCCTTCACAAGGCCAAAATTATATATTCTGAAAAAATGATCAGTTTTTTTTTTTTTTTTTTGTTGGGACAAAACTACACAGAAAATTGTTTATTACAGAGATTAGTCTGAAAGAAGCCAAAACGGCTTGAATGTGTCTACACATGAGTAATCTTGTGCAAAGTGTTTTGTCTAAGAATTCACACTGAATAAAAAAACCAGCATAAAATACACACTGAAAAATGTCACTGTTGTAATTGTTATTGCAAATGATTTTACATTATTAAAAACTTGCAGGACATGTTTAACGACACATCGAGACTTCTGTGGAGGTGCAAACTCTTTGTTTGATGTTGGATGAACATGTCAGTATTTATTCCATCAGTACAGTGTTTTAAACTTTTTTACTTAGAAATAATCAATACAATAATTAGATTTAATCCTTTACAAGGTTAACATTAAACTGATTTTTAGAAAACGGCATCAGCAGACGAGCAAAACAAATCGCTCTTAGTAAAAAGTTTTGGGGACGATGTAGGACGTGCCGGTCTATTTGTCCCTCAAAGTCACCTTAACTGAATGAAAAGCCTCAATTTAAAACTTTAAGTGGTCTGAGAAGAAGGTCTGACATCTTTCAGCTGCAGGGCTATTTACCGTACTCTTTACAGTCACTTTGACTGCAACAAATGTCCATCAGCTCGCTGCCCTGCCAAAACGATGAAAGATAATTCTCCCTAATTACACACAAAGAAAGCTTCTGATTGCTTTCCAACAAAATCGGAAGTGAAATGCTGTGGCCGCAGTGAATCTGAGCATAGGTATAATCAAATAACGCAACAAGTTTTATTTTCTTAAACCCATGTTAAATTTTGTATCTTCTTGAATATATAAAAAAGAAAAACTTGCTCTCATTTCCTCAGTCTGGAAATGGTAAACTTGAGCTAATAACAAAAAGGCAAGTCAGAAAATAAACACATTTTCCATTCAGTACAGAAATAGACCATGTCCAGGAAAGCAAAGAGCTTCAGCTGAGTGTTCCTGTGATTGCCTTGAAGACCTGCCGTGGAGACATTTGCATACTGAGTGGAGTTCTATTATAAAAATCCAATATGTTTGTAATGCTTTGTAGTCACAACACTTCCCCAATATAACTGTAACTAAACATATATTTTACTATTTTTTCTTCTCCTCTTCTGTAACCAAATGCCAGAATTTGTTTACGAATAGTGAAGTGTAACAGAAAGGGAGAAGAACATAAAAAATATGTTGAAAATATTAGAGCCTTTACCTGAAAGTGTAACATTTGTGTGAAAATACAACCTACAGGTCAGAGCCTTCAGATTTAGGTGCAGGTTGGATCAATTTATTGCTATATAATGGATCATTTTGTCAGAATGAGTCATGCAGATAAATTCGTATTTATGAATATCACAGTCGGCATGACGGGTTGTAAAAGAAATTTAAGTTTAAAACAATAAACCAGTAAAAGGCATTTTCCCTAACCATAAAGTGTAGTACACAGTCCAAAATAAAAAAAAAATAGATCAGGGGTATCAAACTCAGTTACACAGAGGGGGCGAAATTCAAAACTATGACCGAGCTAAGGGCTAATCGCTGTTAATACCTACAAAAAATGTTTTAATTGTTATATAACTAGGTATGGGACGGTATGATAAACTTGGGCAAAAATATCACGGTTTCACAGTATAACAGTATTATGATTATGGCTCTAAAAAGTTTTATTAGGTTTGCACTCTCCGAGTGCTTCTAGTTTGATTTTGAAATGAGAAGAGAATACAGAAAATATATTTAAAATTAACTACAGTCAAGAGAAGAATGAATCAAACACAGTGACAATAAGAATATTTTACATTGAAAACATAACCTTTGAGGCCAGTGTAGGGGTCACCTCGAGTGAAGAAACAAGATTTACTGCCTTGAAGCAGGCCTTGGACAGGCCTGACGAGAGGACAGGAACTCTGTCACAAACTGAACTCTATTTAGGCCATGACAGGTCATTCTAACCGTGGAAGAGAACCCCTCAGTTGTCTTAATCAGAAAATGGACAGAACAATCTCTTCTGTTTGTGATACATTTGTTGTTTGACTAAGAATGTTTATGTATTTGTTAAATCATGATAATGACTGTCACAGGAAAAGTGGAACCACTTCTTTTCTTTTATCGTGCCTTAAA
>NW_013952528.1:819612-829725 GCF_001266775.1 Austrofundulus limnaeus | reverse complement strand
CTATATGTGTTTTTTAAATCCGTTTTTTTTTTTTTTTTTTTTTTTTTTTGATTTTTTTTTTGTGACAGTCTTAATGTGACGACTTCATTTCTTTTTATCATATTTGGAGCACCAAACCCAAAACATATCAGATGTTTTTCCAAAGCGACTGCAGTCTGAATGGTCATCTTGCATTCCATCTGACTTTTACTTCACTGAGGTAGAGGTAACTAAAAGGCCCAGCATACTCAAGCTGAAGCCAAACAATCGACTCCTAATCATGTAGTTGTTAGTTTTTTGTTTTCACACACACCTTTCATAGTTCATGAGACACATGGTGCAGAGTTCCTGGGAAACCCCTCCCTCTGCGGTACATGTCACAGCTCAGGGGTGTGGTGAAGTACCACACATTTCACCAGACTCAGAATCTACAGTATGACTGCCTCGGACAATCGCTCCTTAAATCTTTCACTGTTGTTTGGGCTGTGAACTGCTCAAGGTAGAGTCTGATGGAGGTTGCATTTTAATTATGATGTGAAAAAAAACACACAAAAAAATCTGATCTGTGCAAAAAATCTGAATTGAGCATTAAGATCTGCAGTGTGAACGAAGCCCTAAAGCTACTTGAGATAAATAAATAAATGCCAACAGAGAGGGAACCTTTTGATGCTCATCAAAGAGCTACGACTCAGTGTGGTTTTATATCTGAAAGGAAATCTGATGAAAACGATGTAATCCATTTGGTCYTATATGTTGAATATATTCATGCATATTTGCAGCTGGATAAACAGCTGCACTGTTTTCATAACAGAAGAGGTTCTACTTCAAGTTAATTAAAGCTTCTTTTCACCACATTTCCTTTAATCAGCATGTCTTTTTGTATSCAGCACACTTCTCATACACAGCAGATGGTCAAAACAAAACTGCATAAAAGRATGTTGACGCTGTAATTTTACAGTTAATGGAACCTGTTATCTAATAAACACTAATGCATTGATGTCTTCATTCGTTGTCCCATTGGCACTGATGAAACGACAAAATGTTGAAAATTAATTTAAAAGTGAGAAAAGTCCGTGGAAAGAGAGGAAATAATCAATGAGGAATGTACATTAGTAGCTACTGCTGATCCATCTGTTTGCTTTCTTTTTCAAAAGGAGGGAGAAAAGATGGTAAACAATCTGCCACACGTTGAAAATGTCCATACAGTCCCTGAGCTGCAGCTATTGGGCCATCATGGGAAGTTAAAAAAAAAATAAAACCGTAATCAAAAGAACTCGGTTRTGGAGCTCAGGCTGAATGTGATTACTTTCATTCATGAAGTGAAGAGCTTAACCCTCCTCCTTCTCTTCAGTTGCTGTAAGGCCCTCAAGGTTTTCCTCATACAGTACAACAAATAAGATTAAACAGGAAACACTGGTTCTCGCATGTACAGAAGCACAAAAACAGACGCCACCGGAACAGTTCTGCTCGATTTTATCAGCCAGAAGAAGCTAAACCTTTAGGACAAAAACTCGCCCCCGAGACTGAAACTGTTCTCAAGATGATTTTTATCATGACAAACTGAGATTTGTCAAATGCTGGTATGTATTTCCTGTTTATATAAACATTGTTATTGGAGTAAGTTTATCATTGTTGAAGTACAACATGTTGTAGCCATCAAATTAATTTATATTTGCAAAAGAACAATCAAGTATATACATTTGAACAATAAAAATCTTGTCTTGGTAATGTGTTCAATTGACTATAGGTTGAAAAGGATTTATAAGCCATCGTATTTTAATTTATGCTTTACACAATGTCCCAACATGATTGGAATTGGGGTTGTACTTYATGCACAATATTAAAAAAATGTGTAATACTTGTGATTCTTTCCATGTGTCCATGTAAACATATATAAAACAGAAATTACAATTTCATCAGACTTATCAGTTTATTCAGAATGTTGCATCTTCTTGTTGGTCTCAATCTAATGAGAGTTTTCACAGGTAATGTTTTTATTAAAATGCATTAGCTTATTGTCATATTAAGTTTTGTTTAATTCATTAATGTATTTTCATTTTGGAATACTTTTAATTCTAAAATAATAAATTGCCACCAGGACTTACAGTGATTTTCAAATTATTTTGTACATATCATTAAACTTTCTTCACAATCCCACAACAGTTGTGGACAGAATGTTCAGATCTGGACAAAAATCTGTCAAGTCTGGTTACAAAAATGAAATAATTGCAACATTTTCTTGTAAATACGTCAAATTGCTTGCTCTTTTTGACAATAATAGACATCAAGTTACTCAAAATGTAAAGTTGGGGTAACCCTCGAAAATGTGACCAGGCCAAAGTCATCAACCTTCACTAGTGTAGCTCTGGWTACTCTGTTCAGAATTACAAGATTTTGGCAAAAAGAACATTTTTTTGGCATCTTCTTCACTTAGATGAAACATGGAGGTCTGGTCCAGTGATAATCCTGGTCCAAATGTCTCCCTTTTCTTTCACGAACAAATCCAACTTAGAGGGGCCAATTTAGAGCACAATGTAGAGCCACAGGCAGCAGATTTCTCTAAGTAAACACTTAGGAGGAAGAGAGAACTGGAAGGACATGAAAGTACTGGCTTCTGTCCACACTTGGCTTTCTCTTCAATCCTTCTCATCTTTTCCTGTTTGCCCCCTCCTGATTCCCACCTAAACGTTTGCTCAACATCCTTAATTTGAGGTGTTCGGTGACCCTCTATGTTTTGACAGATTTCCATTGACTCAGAAAAGTCTTGAATTCGATGTTTACCTGTTTATAAGGATCTTTTGTATAGGATGAGGCCGCTTCACCTAAATGATCTAAAATAATCAAATAGAATGTCTCAGAAGATGTTTTACAATTTTACCACAGAGAAACGTTTTCACTATTTATCAGCCATGCTTGTATTGTAAACCAAAAGTTGTTCTCGTCAAATCAAATCTAATTTGCCTTTCTCTGCTGATGACACTCAAGAGAAAAATAAAATTCAAAAGAATAGATTCTGATTATACAACAAATTGCTAACAAAAGTTTTAAAATGATTCATTGTGCTCTTTTTAACCTTTTATGTGACAAATGGAAGCTGGAGAAGCTGCTTTTGAAATCTTTCTAATTTTTTTTAATTATTAGTTTGTTTCTAAGAAATCAGACTTGTCTTCCCGGGTTTTGTAAAACGGCTCCAATTAATTCAAAACACACAAGTCTTTTATTTGTCTGTCTGAAAAGATTTGCCTGATACGAAGCTATTCAGTTTTATATGTATAGCTTGCATTTATATAACAATAATTTTAATGTTTGGATAAAATCCTCCAAATTTTACATTCATAAAGACACTGAGTTGCTGCCATGTGATTGGTTGATTATCTAACAAGGTTGAGTCAGGTCATTTGTACAGATGAAGGTTGATGACTTTGGCCTGGTCACATTTTCAAGGGTTACCCCAATTTTACATTTTGAGTAAGAACTCAGTATTCTTCTTAGTTGAAAAATTCCATCTTTAATCCAAAAGACTGCTTTGGAGCGGCTCCTCTGGTAGGGCTATTGCCTCTAAGGAAGAAGGTTGCTGGATCGAATCCCCGCCCAAGGACCATTCTGGGTAGAGTTCGTATGTGCTCTCCATGCATGCGTGGGTTTTCTCCAGCTACACCAGTTTCCTCCTATAGACCAAAAACGTGACTGTTAGGTAAATTGTCCGTGTGAGAGAGTGAATGGTTGTTTGTCAACGAGAAACGTTTCAACAAAGAAGAACCCATCCAAAGGACCATTGATCAGTTCTTTGAGTAAACAGGCAGCTATAGGTGAGTGGACAGATGTATTCCAAGAATGCAATTATCTGCATCAAACTGAGCCATATCCATCCTTTCTCTTATAGGTACTAATGAAAAGTATATGGCTGATTACAAAATTATTTCAGAATATTTTTTCTTCTTGGATAAAAGAAAAAGAAAGTTTTCTCAGAATAAGATTGCTTTGGTTGAAGTTTCTTTACTTGATGACAGGATGTAGTTTCCCTGCCTTACCCTGATTTTAAAGTAACAGTGAGATCTCCTCTCCAACTTTAATTTATGCTCAAACCTTCTTTAAATTGCTCTTTCTACTTTGACATCTTTGTAATTTTCACGTCCTATCAGATTTCTGACTCCTTCATCAGCAGGACTGATTACATATTTGATGCCTCCCTCTGCAAGAATTCTAATATCTTGTTAAACTTAAAGAGGGCAACTGTTGCAGGCATTTTTTCCCCTTTTGCAACCAATGTTGATGTCCAAAATGTGACATTAAAAAAAACATTTATCCTTCTTTATCTTTTAGAGTAGACACCAACTAAATTTAACATTTTTGGAAAACTGCAAAGGAATTCCACAAATCCTGCAACACTTGTAAAACAGAAAAAAAACACATTTATGATTTTTCTGCAGTTGTGCTCTCAGCTTTCATCAACATAGTCATCCAAGATTTATCGTTTGAATAAAGAACAGCAACAATGTGACCTGAGGCACAGCGAACAAGGTTCTKTAATTAATATTCACATGTATTTTTTATGACTAACGATTTTTTGTCATAAATAGTTGAATAATTTCTTCTGTATTATTTAGTTGTTTGTATGTTTTTCCTCACTTTTGTCAGTGTTTTTCTGTTGTGCAGTGGGCTGCAACCCTTGATTTGAGACACAGTCTGTGTCCAGAACATGGATGCCATCTTGAAACCTCCCAATTGGATCAACGGCAAGTTTTTCCAAAGATAGGCTCCCTCACCCATTACTTGCTGGAGTATTCAATTTTTTTTCCTTTTTTCTTTCTGATATAAATGGGTGTTCGCTAACTTTTGACTTACCCTATTATAGATGTTTCCAAGTGACTGGTTTACTTGTTTAAATTTAGTTTAAAGTTTGTCCTCTGAAATGAAATAGCTTTCTGATCATGATGAAGACCACAAACTAAAACTCAAAGGTAGAAGTTGTGCCAGAAAGTCTTCTGTAAAGGTTTAAAACTCAGTTGTGTTTTGCTAACTGTATACAGCAYAGGTGTCAAACTCAAGGCCAGTGACTCCTGTGTGGCCCGCTGGGGGGTACCCCCCACACACACATTTTTTTTTTTTATAATTTTTACTTAACATAAAAATTGTTTCTCATATCAATGATAATTTTAAATTTATGATCAAATGCAACAAAATAAATTTAAAAGGTGAAAGATAACAATTGTCCTTCCCCTGAGCTGTTGGCTTTGAGTAATTGAGCAATTTAGTTGGATAAAACAGTGTCTGAAAATAAGCTGCTTTATAGTGGCATCAGCCATAAATTAATCTGCCTTAATGCATGCTAGCTACTCACTAGAAACTCACCAGTGAGTAAAACTTTATTAGTTTTACTTTTAATAATATTTCTGTATTTATTTCAGATTTAGTCAGTTGTACAGTTAGTTCTTGTCAGTGTTTAAAGGAGGACGTGTTAAAACTCTGTTTAGTCAAAGTTAAACATGAAAGGTCAAAGTTCATTACAAGTGGCCCTTCGACGGCCACCATAACGCTCACGTGGCCCTCGGTGAAAATGAGTTTGACACCCCTGGTATACAGTATCTGCTCTGAGTTCCCCAGCAAAGTTGTGTAGCTCAGAAGAACCACAATACGAAACATCTTGCTCAAGGACCTGCCGATCGAAAAGAGGCCTCCAGACAGGATGATAGAATATCATATTTATTCTTCTCAATGAACCGACAACCCTCTGTACTAACACCTCCTAGCTGCAGCCTCGGCTGGAGAGTGTTCAGTCAATTGTGGTTTGACATTGAAAAGTAATTGCTGGGCATCGACTTCTGCAGCGGCCTGCTGAGACTGCATCCCCGCTCCGGACGAGGTTTATTGTCTTTCTTTCAGTGTTTTTAGGTGAAGCTGCAAAGCAAAGTCCTCTTGATAATTACAGTCTCTCATTTGTTTGTTGGGTCTCTCGTGATTTATATTCTGGATGATTTTGATTCATCATTGCCTCCAAAGCATGAGATTAATTCCCTGCTTTGGCAAGCAGCCTGCCAATTACTTTTAGGGTCAGCCCATAATCAGCGCAACCCTCTTGTGTTATTGTGTAGATTAGATGAGAAGCGTATCATTTAAAATAACAATAGAGACGTTTGCTGAATGACCAAATCAGGGCACCTCTTCTCATGGAATCATTTTAATAAACAAAAGTTGCTCCTCAAAGAAAGTTTTATTTTATTTTATTTTTTATTTTGTATTTTAAGTCCACCGTTYCTCAACAGGTTCGGTGTGGAGGTTTCCATGTGTCACTGGCTACTTCATCCCTGGAGAGGGGTTTATAATAAACCCAGAGCAGCTGAAATCCAACAAGATTTTTATTTGATTTTGACAAGCCCATTCTGTCCGGGCTCATGCAGAGTGAGAACGTCCAACAAGCTTCCAAAGTTCTGAAACTTTGCTGGCCAATGCTGAGAAGACATTGGAAGGGAAAAAAAGAGAGAAAATGAGCTGAGAAGGAAGTCAAAGTTACTGCAAGGATAATTTCTGAAACTGGTCACATTTTAAAGTTTACACAAAAAAATGGTTTTGTACATAAAATCGTGCTGAAATGTAGAAGTTTTTTTCTAATAAAAAACCAAGCAACAAATCAGAAATTATTTTTGGAACTGTAACACTTTTTTTCAGTCCATCGCTAAACCTAATTTTGCACAACCCTGTCGGGAAACTAAATTGTAAAATCAAAGTCAGTATTTAAAAGTAGCCCAACCATAATTTTAGGTGCAGTTTTAAGATATTCAGGGCAAAGCTAAAAGATGATTATTGATGGTGGTCCAGCCTGTACCTGAATAAAGCACGTTGACATTAAATTGGTTAAAATAACATTTGATTTGAAAATAAACACATTTTGAGTTCCAACCTTGAGCTTCAACTCTGTTAGTTTCCAGCTTTAATATTCACAAAGGGCATAGAAACAGCATTTATAGAGCAAATCAGTAAAATCTAAGTTCACACTAGTTCATTCTAAATTGCCTCAATGCAGATCTTTGTTCATATTTTTTTATCCACCAGCTCATCAAGTGTGAACCCTATATATATATATATATATATAGTATATATAGGCTTTAAAGCTGTGAGGCTTTTTTTGTCCATCCAGTTAAGAAAGAAAACAGGGCAGAAACAAATCAATACAGGTCTTTGTAGTAAAACTCTGTTAGGATTGGCTGGGCATCGCCTCCCATCAGTATTCCATAATCATTCGCTGAGTCTAGAAGTGTGCATGGACTTTTTTAATTGTCCCTCTGCAGGCAGAAGATTTTTCAAAAGAAGAAAACTGCCACATTCAATGAGCTGTTAAGAAAAGCTGAGAGTAAATACAGCTAGCCATCACAGAAACTCCTTATATACCGCATTATTTATCGGCCTTGCAAATGCCCTTGCCCGTTTGCGGCTCCTCTTTCGTCTACTTCCCCACCGCTGAACAAAGTTGTGATGCAGCTGGGAGTTTTTTTTTTTTTTTTTTTTTTACTGGAGCTGCTTGCCGGAAAACACGCTAACCCAGAACGTAGTATTTCAAGCTGACATGTCACCCCTGGTGCAGTAATCAGAGTCTCCATGGTGCCAGGCAGCTGGTGCCAAAGCTGGTCCTTCATCTTGACGTACTCAGCATTTGAATACATGCTTTAAGCAAACATCTCCCCGACACGGTTTTGAAATTCAAATGCAGGGAGACACCTGGTCTTTGGCAGTTGTCAATTAGAACTCGGCCAAAGGCTCATTAATAAAATGAGCTCTCTGAACAAARATGAAAGGAGATTTCCATAATAAAACCATCAGGTTTGAAACACATGCTTAGCAAAACATTTTCATTCAGTGACGACCTCACATTTGTGTTTGCGTTGATACAACTGCACATATTCACTGCATGCAGACCGGGTTTCAACCCTGCAACCTTTTCACCGAGAGACGACACTGCTGCCCCACCATGCCACCCCTTGAGATTACTTCTGTCATGAGTTGAACTGAAAGCAATTTTTCTGCTTGTCTTTCAAATGTTCATTTACCACAGTTTTACATGTGAAAACCAGACTTCCAGCAGTGAAGTTGTTAGTAAGACTGGTTCACACGGCATGGTAAAAGTGCCAATTTTCACCCAGTTTTGCCCTCCTTACAATAAGGAAGCCCTGATTATCGTGATGCTCTAAAGATAATCTTGGCAGATATTATGCTATGTGTGCTGAGTCAAGGGTGATGTAGTTGGCTCGAAAGGACGTCAGGACTGTTCTGACCTCAAATTGAGGACATTCAACATATTGGATTGTCTTGGCTCAATATCCCAGCTTTTGTGTGGTGTTTCCTGGAATCTGGAATGCCTGTTGAATCTAGCCAATCAGAAATTGAGGTGGTAGAAACATGGAGGGGAGTCCAAAATACAAAAAAACAAAGTGGCCATGGTTCTCCAGAAAGTCCAGAGAACGTCATAGATTTATTTTGCTTTCAGTTTTTCTGTTAAAAATAGTCCACAAAATGACACTTATTGGGATGTGATCACCCCAGTCTTTTTTCTAAAGGTCATATTAACTATAAAGTTATATTAAAATGTTAATGTTGAAATATTTGGGATGCAGRATTCTTGTTTCAGCGGCTTAAAAATAATTCCTCCTGTACTTTAGTAAGGTAACAAACCGTTTGCATTTTGTTTCTTTAAAACTCTGGAAATTTGCCAACAGTTTACATGCAAAGAACCTTCCATGCTATTGTAAATCTGGACTGAAAGGAAGAAATACAAAAGGGTTATACCTCAGTTTAGTCTCTGATGTTCTGATGAACAGGCTGTTATTGTAATGTTGTGTATCCCCAAAGGAGAAACAGTCGAATTAGAAATAAAATCCCATTTTGAGTCTTAACTGGGTGTTAAAGCATTAAAAAACCCCAGCCAGTTCAAAGACTGCAGTCAAAACGTGAACAATGAGAGGAATACTTGCCCACTTCAAGTCGCTSAAGTTTCCTCTCCTCATCTTCACTTGTGGAGATGGGGTGCTTCTGGAATGCAAAATGAAGACAAGGGGTAATTAACAAAGATGGTGGAGGCCCTCCAGGGACAAACAGGTTCTTGCTGAGCCAATGAAGATCAAACGTAACATCTTAGGTGAGCTGGGTGGGATTCTCAGCTAGAGGTTCTGTGTCTAATTGGAGCTGAGAGGGTCACGCAGCTCCACTGCTGAGAAGGAAAGTACTTATCCAGATCTGGATGGTTTTACCCTCAGAGAGCTCTCAAGGATCTGACTCGTTCATATTTGTTTCAGCCTTTTATACTTCCTTATGTATTTCAATATACAGTCACTTTTAACATGTTCTATCTGAAAACAGCTGTCATTTTGTTTTGCATGCACATTGATTAGTTTTATACAGTRATGCAATGTATTAAAAATTCATATATATGGAAGATAATTCATGTTGTTGATTATTTGTTTATTGTACTTTAGTCGATAGTCATCCCCATGAGGGCAACATATTGTTTTATTCTGCTTTTACAGTTGCAGTCCAATTTAAAATGTGTTCATGTTTGATTCTTGAATAATGGAATAATAAAATCAATGAATTCATGTATTTAATTGACGTGATTTATTTCAGAACGCTGGTGATGAGGACCTCTGAGACCATAAACAGGAACCTGCAGCCTGGTATCAAAAACAGATTGATTWAATTTACTAGGGGGCGATAGATTGAGAGGTCATCTCCTTTCTTCACTTGGAGATGATTTATTGYAGCGTTGATTCAGTTCAATTCAGTTTATTTATATAGCGCCAAGTCACAACAACTGTTGTCTCAGGGCACTGTACAAAAAAATAAAAATAAAAAGATAAAAAATAAGAAGATAATAAAGTAAATAAACGTAAAGAAGCCAGCAGACATGATGACATTATTAGAAAAATAATAATCATAAAGCTGATCTAGGCTATCCTGGTGGTAGGATTGAGGGTTGGATTTAGCTCAACCATGAGTCTGAACAAAAGTAGCATATCTAAAGGAAATGAACAGATGTTATGAACAATACGACACACTTTTAGATCAGGCAGGCTATATCTTCTAATCACATTCTTTTAAATCACACCACTTAGAGGGACCTGGTTAGTATTCCACTATTTGGGCTTT
>NW_013952528.1:798793-818878 GCF_001266775.1 Austrofundulus limnaeus | reverse complement strand
TGTGTTCAATACTTTTTCCCTGTGCCATTCCACATTATTACAAATAACTTCATTTCTGGACATTTATGGTTGATTTCTTTGCATGTATGGATCACTTGTTACCAACATCTGGTGAAAATTTCATGTCATTAGCACCTCAATAATGTATTTTCTGAGAAAAATGTTGACGTGTTCAATACTTATTTTACCCGCTGTATCTTTGAATGAGATTTGATAAATCTAAATGTTTTCTCCTCCTAAACTCGTTTAACTAGGACTTTAGTTAAATCCTCTTCCTTAAGAGAACCCCATCATTTCAGCCTCATGACCCTTTTTAGTGTTTGTTTGTTTGTTTGTCTTTGTTTTTTTATGTGTTCACTGGTCATTAATCAAATACTTCAGTATTTACTTGGTTCAACATGTAATTATTCAATACTTGCCATAGCGTGTAAATACATTTAATCTGTAAATAAATGATATGTGATGAGCATGTCAATATAAGATAATGTCTAATTTTTGTGTCTGGATAAGGTTTTATTGATTTGATGAGAAATAACTCATCAGACAATTTGGGGTAAACCTACAGCCTCAGACTGCAGCACTGACCACTGAGCTACTGCAACCCCGACAAATAAGTCATCATTAAGATCCTATTAAGTGTATCACAGTTTGATATAATTCCAGTGTCAGCTGGAAACTGGTTGATGAAAACATTTTTGAAATCATGTTGGGTCCCTCCAGCTCTTAGACTGGATCTTCCTGTTAGGATAAACTGCGCTTCTCTTAGTGTTACTTTGTTTCTTCAATGCTGTTGTATATAAAATAGAAAATTATTTTTAACGTGATCATTTTCCCTTTAAGTCTGCTGGTTTCACATCTGCAAGGTGTTCATTTCCATCCATTTTTGCTCTTTCAGAGATAAAATATTCCTCCTTTATAAATCCAGCATTCACTGCTCTCTCTTTCAAATGTTTTTCATTGTGACATTTGACAACAATTGACAACTGTCAAGCTTTAATTCGTTTTTCCATCTACTAATACAGCAAATGATCTGTGGCAGCTCTGCAACAAGGTGAAATTTTTTTTCAAAGTTACTTTACGAAGAGACCAACTTCAAATGATTAAAAAYTGTGCCGTCTTTATTTTTCTTTTTGCTCTGAGGTGTCAAAGGACAGACAGCGACTTTTCACAACTGAATACATTTAAAAATGATTCAATTCAAAGATTAATTAGCCATTTTTGTCACCTAGACCTTATTGATAAAAAACTAGTTCAACATTTATTACTACCAAGACTTAACAGCTTTTTAAAGAAAATTATGAAAATAACTGACTGCCCCAGTGACTAAAGTATCGTAAAAAAAGATTTTAAAGTGTTTGTCAATCTTTATTTATAAAATCAACTGGTTTTAAATTATATCATGGTAATTTGGCAGCTGTGGTGTAGTGGTACAGCAGCCAGCTTTGGGACTCGCAAGTCACAGGTTTGACTCCCCGCCATGCCCACATGCCGTTGTGTCCTTGGGCAAGACACTTCACCTGCCTTGCCTACTGGTGGTGGTCAGAGGGTCCGGTGGCGCCTGTGTCTGGCAGCCCCATCTCTGTCAGTGTGTCCCAGGGCAGCTGTGGCTACAGTGTAGTTTGCCATCGTCAGTGTGTGAATGTGAGTGTAAATGGGTGAATGTCTGTAAGTGTAAAGCGCTTTGAGTGTCCTGGATGGATCGAAAGGTGCTATACAGTCCATTTGCATTTTCATGTTTAACGCATTAAAACTGGATGGGAAGCCAAACATCTTCGGTTTCAGAATAAAAGTCCAGTTGTTTTTGTTTTTTAACTTTTTTTTGATTGATCATGACCTGGATGAAAATCTTCAACAGCATTTAGAGCACTACATGTCTGTATTTGCCTTAAAACAAAAAATAAAATAAAAACTATTTAAACTGGTGTTTTTATTCAACATGAGATGCGAGAAATATTCATTTCAATTCCTCAAGATTGTTCTGAGAGTTGACGAGACRTTGATCTGTCAACATCTCAAAAACTAAACCGTATAAAATTATTCTCCAAATATATGTCTATGAGTTAGATGTGCCTATTTTTAGTTTATGATTTAATTCCCAGAATCCTTAATCATTTAACCATATAACAACTTCATCAGGTCACCAACATATKAAATGGGATTTTATCCTTGAGGGCAGCTATAAAGAAATTAAAATAATGAAACGTGGATCCATATKTTTATTGAGTATCGATCACACTGTCAGAGCAGCCATTCTGCACGTTGGCTGAAATAAAATTAGGGTTTTGTTCGCAATCTATTTGAATAAATAATTTTGTAGTCAAATTAGGATTTCCTCATTTATTAATTATTTTTTTGCAATTTGTGTTCTGATTAATAAAACTGGGCAGCATCTATCTGCCATTAAATGGTGCCCCCTATTCCCCACCATGATCCATTTATTTATTTTTAACTGCACGACTTATTTGCAAAAAATGTTTTACAGTAGTTGGTTCAATCCAGGGAGGTCAAAGTCATTTTCACAGAGGGCCACTTGAGCATTTAGGTGGACCTCAAAGGACCATTTGTAATTAACTTTGATGTTTTGTGTTTAACTTTGACTAAAAACACAAAACCTCAAGTTCCCCCGTCTCATTGCTATGACTGAGCACCGCTTATAAACAATAACTGAGCTCTATGTGGTATTTCCTGCACAGAAACAGAGTTTTAACATGTTCTCTTATAAACACTGAAAACTGCTATGTGTACAACTGAGTAAATGTGAAATAAATAATACAGAATTCAGAGGTTTATAGTAACTAAATACATTTACTTTGTTACAGTACTTGTGTAGTTTTTTGAGGATTTGTAATTTTACCAATTATTTTTTTAAATAGCTACTTTTACTTTTATTTTATTACATTTTAGGGCTAAAATGAAACTTTTACTTCTTTACTTTAAGATTTAACACCTAGTTACTTGTTACAAAATTAAATACTGTATGTTTGAACTCATCATGAAAGAAGATGTTTATGCACTCAAAGTGTTGAATTTACTCAACAAAGTCATGTCAACTGGTTCCACTAAGATYAGTCAAGTAAACTGAGCAAAGAATATACATATATTGCTCAATTTACTCAACCTGGCTCARTGGAACCAGTTTGTTTCAGTAAATTCAAGTTTATTTCTAAGAGAGTATGTTAAAGTACGTATAATTTTACTTTCCCAATTTTTGTGAACAGTTTTATGACTTTTACTTGAGTAGTTTTCTCATTAGTGAAATTTATTTTTACCAAAGTCATTTTTTRTTCAAGTAGTTTTACTTTTACTTGGTTGTTTTTTTTCAAGTACTTTATAGACCTATAGCAGAAATACTGCTAAAAGTAAGAGGTTTTTTTTTTCACTTTTGAGTTGTGGTGAGTAGCGGCCATGTTGAGTTCTGAAGTCCCCTCTTTCCGACAGAGAATTCCCACTCATCAAGTTGGAATTCATGACTTGTARGTGAGAAATTTCCACTTCCCAGTACAACTGGGCTGGAGCAAAAGCAGCCAGTAAAAGTGCAGTGAATTTTGCTGTCTACCAGCTACATTTGAACCTTGTGAACCTCTGCCTAGTTGTGGGAATCTGTCATTTTGCGGGTAAAATAATCAACATGAATTACGGGAGATGTAGTTTCTGGTCAATGCTGGCTTTAAAACAWTGTGCATTTCTTTTAAGACATTAARACATCTTTGAWGTTCCTAMTGGCCTCATAAAATGCCATGTTGGGCCAAATTTGGCCCTCAGGCCTTGAGTTTGACACGTTGTGTAATCTGATAATTTGTTCATTACAGATCCTCTTCAAGCTTTGGGTGGAACAGAATCAACACCAATGTATCTTTTAAGTAGTTACTTTAATTTAGATTTTAGGAAATTTGGATTCAAATCTCCTGTTAACAGTGCATTCCTTTTATGTTCATCAGCTTCTCTTTATTGTTTTTCACACATGAACMTTTTAAGGAAAGTAAAGAAATAAATATTGTTGGGAAAATCACATACTAAAAACCACTGCTTTGACTCATTTGGAGAAAAGATTTTGTCTGAGCTGTAAAAAGTGTAAGTTAAAAGCTTGTTTTGTGTTTTATATTTTTTACATTCATCACTACTACGTGCAGCTGAGATCTGCAGAAGGTGATTTGTTGCATTTTGAGAATTTAACACATTAAAAATACATCTCTTTTTTCCATTTCTTTTTCTTCTATAAACTCATGTCTCAGCTCTCAGCAGGTTACGAGCTCCATCTGTTTTTAACTCACAGGTTCTTCTCGTCACCCCGCTGCTGTGGTCTGCCCCCTGCCCACCAGTTACCCACTGTTACTTGTCATGTCCACGCTCCGCTTCTCTGCCCGTTTCATTACCTCCTGTCAGCTCGCTTGAAAACATGCTCAAACGATACACAGCGCAGGTCGATCAAAGTTACCTTTACGGATATCACACTCTGCAGTTGTAGCTCGTGTTTCCTGGATCAAATCCTTCTGACAGCGTTGTTTTCACACACTGAGGCAGAGTATCAAACACACAYCGTTTAAAATTACTATCTTTGTGCTAACTGAATTAAATTCTCACACATACATGATATTGCACCTTAATGGGCTGTAGCTTACAATAGAAGCTAACGAGGCTTTAATGCCAGCTCACAACATTGGAGATGATTTATGYTCTCTTTTTTGCTGTGCCTGTTGATTATCTTGCGGCTGAATACAAAAGAAAATGACAAGTAATATAATGTAATGGAGGCTGTAGAGCGTTTGCTGCAGCTGGTTAATGGACACAACACTCCTCACAATAAATGAAATTCAAAGCAAATGGTGATCGTTGATGTGGAGAACTGGACCCCCACACCTCCAACAACAACAATAAAAAAGGCCTAATCTATTTTTCATTTATCAACTAAACAAGTRTAAAGTGACTAAACAAGAGAAATGTAAGTCTAATTTTGTTGTCTTTCAAAGTCGTATAAACTCTCATAAGTACAGTTTTTGAAAGTGACCACAGATCTTCTGTGAATGTGAGATCACTCAGACCATTCTGTCTCTCCAAGTCATCTCAGGAAAACCCAGGGGTGTTGAGATTAGGACCTTCATGGACAGTTGCAGGATTCCATGTTCTTCAAGCTGAATGTAACCCTGTTAACTGGTTGTGTGACTGGGCTTGTTGACCTGCTGCAGAATAAATCAGATGCCTCCCTGATGGTATGCYGTATGTAGGATAATGATCTGCTTGTATTTCTCAGCACTGAAAACACCCGACTCTTAACCAAATCCTTGCATCCATTTTCAGAAGTGTATCCTCAAAGTTTCATAGACTGTAATGYTGCCTTCAGGTACTTGTTATTGTACCAACTGCCTTCTCATATAACCATAAGTCAGATGTTGACTCATGAGTCAGGAGCATTGCTGCCATTTAATTTGCATCACAGATTTCATGTTTTTGTCCTTACTTAAGTCATTTTGGCTTTGGTTCAACATCTAACCCTGTCTGGCAACAACTCTAAAAAAAAAAAACACTTTTGGTCAGACATCTCCTGACTGTATCTGAGTCTCACAGGGTTCTGTGGATTCTGGTTTAGGATTAGGGCAATGGWCAAAATTTGTCCATCGGTGAGCTGTCAGAGTGCCATTGTTCACTTTAAAGTKGCTGACATTGCTCCTCCTCTACCACCTGCCTGCGAATGTCAAAAGTTGTATCTGGTGCTGTGGTATCTGAACACTTTTAYAATATGTTTTATTGCAAACATCCAGTATCTGACTCAATACACATACTGGCTTCCTTAGCTTTAATAGTACATGTTGAAACCCTCAGTCCATTTTGAAATCTTTGGCTGGCAAGCATCCTGCTGATGTATAATAAATACTTTGTGTCTTGTTGCACCCCTTCTGGGGTGTCCAATCTGGTCCAAATGGGACTCTATCCTGCAGGTTTTACTTGTTTCTCTACTCCAACACATCTTATTGGAATGAATGAGTGATTACCAAGCTTCTGYAKAACATGAAGAGGTAATCCAGTCTTTGAATCAGGAGTGTCAAAGGGAAAACAAGTAAAACCTGCAGGATAGAGTCTCATGAGGACCAGGACACCCCTGACCTTAAAAARCTGGTGCTATTTTGAAGGTAAACAGTGTCCGCTGGACTGAGATATTCTTTCTGCTTCCCTTTTTTAATACACTTCGTTAGAAGCCAGCAGTGTGATTTGTTTGCAGATACCTGCAGAAAACTAGAACATGGTTAGACAAACGCAGTGGGAGCAGAGGAACATGACAGCTAGAGAAGCCTTATTTCATGCAGCAACTTGCAGCTCAGACTCAGACTTGTTGTGGGAGGTGGATGCTGTTTCTCTCATGTCTGAATGAAAAAAAAAACAGTCCCTCACCAAAAAATAAATAAATAAATAAATAATAAAAAACTGTACAATAACCACCATGTGAAAAAACTAACATGGTTATTATTTGTACATTTTTTAAATCAGTGTTTCTTTAATGGCTTTATGATCATTTTCCCTGAAGGAGGAGGATCACATCAAGATAAAAGCTTTCATTAAAACAAAAACTGGAAGCCAAACCAATATAACTATTTGTAATAAACAAAAACAGGAGCAATCTCTTACAAAAACATGCATAAATATGATTTGCAACAATTGGAAACAGTCCTTGAGTCAGGGAGATTTTCTGAGTGTTCTGCTGCACTCACATCTCCATAAATAAAAACACAGATGCTAACKTACATGAATGGAGTTTTGTCCGATGATGCTGTGCTTAAATAAACCTAAGGTTTTTTTTAAGAACAGGTTTTTAATCTTATGGTGCTTTAAAAGACATGTTTGACAACAAAAGCATAACAAATGTATGGGAGCAGCTATACTGAAAATTGTACAGCATTAGGATGTTAAATATGTGACCAGAATAGGAGGGAGACTAACAGATGTTAACATCTGGCAGATAGAAAAGTGAAAATGTCTTCCGTACTTCCTATAAAAGGCTTGGAGAGAAGCTACTAAATAAAATCTGAACTAGTTTACAAATGGATTTGAAAATTTAGGGTTGAATTCAGAATTTAAAAAAGTGAATAATGAACATGAAATATTTCTGTTTTTATTCTCTGATCTGAACTTGAAACTGATTCTTATCGAGTATCAGCTCAAACACATTGTAGAAGTGATCACCAAGAAGTGGCATGTGGGCCACAGAGTGTGGGTGGGATGTGTCATAGACTCATTAAAGTAGCAATTTTCCAGATATTCTATGCATTTAAAGGCTTTAGTAAGACATTATTATTATTATTATTATTATTATTTTATAAATGAGCATCAAAAGTTAGGCTGCAAATTTACAAGCGTCACACAAAGCTTTAAGCTGAAACTAAAACTTGCCACATTGCATTTAAAGCAGTGATTGTCCACTTTACCACCTTAATCCAGTGACTACAAACAGCATTGTGAATATGGGGCATAAGCAGAGACAGCTGTTGCTTTGTGCTCTTGGGAAATTGTCATGGCAGGAGGTTTGGACCCAGAATGCAAACAGCACACTCAAAATAAAAATAAACTTAATTTTAAACAAAACAAAAGCAGGACGTGGCAGTGGAACTTACAGATGGAGGGCAGGTACAGGGAAGCCCAAAGAGCCACGGAGGAAACCAGACTTGGTACGCAACACGATGGGAAACAAAAGGAGGATTATACTGACTGAGGCTGATGGGAAGATTGGCTGCAGCTGTGACTAATGAAACCAGGACCAGTAGCAGAGGCTTAAGGGACCAACATGCTCCTTATGAAGCCGAACAGTCAACGTTCCGTGTTATCTTCATCCATAAGTTGTTGACCTTTTTGACTATTTTTAAGTATCTCCCTGTGGGTTCAACAGTTGTCTTCCGAAAGCAGAGTATTCAAAGAAAAAAATGCAGCGTCGGATCACTTTACAGCATAAACAAACACGCCCGTTAAATTCTGACCAAGCACACAATAATTTCGTATGTGGAGGGGTGGCAAAACCTTCAACCAGACTCGTGACATGAAGCTGAGAACAAAACGACAAATTTCATTACGCAACTGTGACAATGAGAGCGGGTTTTGCTGGTTTGGATGGACCATGAAGAGGTGGAAAAGCACAAGTAGAAGTTGCTGACAGAACAGAGGAACACAAACTGAACACAAGTAGAGCTGCTGTGTACTGGTACAGTTGGATTAAATGTAGATACGTCGGTTTCTTAGGTCTTTATCTGGAGATATCTCGATTATTTTCATTATTTGATGAAAATACAATCTGCTGACAGGTTTGTTTTTGCAGGTGTCCATAAAAAAACTAACACCTAAAAAAATCAACATGCACTCTAAAAATGAAATGTTGGATTTACCTAACCATGTTATGTTACCTGGTTCCACTTAACTGAGTTGAGTAAATTCAAAGCAACATACTCATGTTCTTTGGCTAAAAAAACTGATATATTGCTTTGAATTTACTCAACTCAGTTAAGTGGAACCAGGTAACATAACATGATTAAGTAAATCCAACATGTCATTTTTTTACAGTGTGTATAAAAACACACACAACCTATTTCTGTGAACACTTGCTAACATTTCTGTCTGAGTAAACAAAGTAAAAACAAAGAAGTCACTGTATCGCTCGTCTATAAGGGTTTTTAGTTAAAAAGAATTGACAACACACAGGGATGTGAGGAAGGATGTCTGATGTAAAACAATACGCCCTGCGGAAGCAGAGAAACGATAAACTTTGAGTCGACTGACAGGATTATTCTGTTTATTGCATTTAGATAGCTTTATCTCCAAAGCTGAGACAAGCTGTTTTTATAAAGAGCATTAAAGGACATTTTATCATGACAGAGTAGAAGTATAGGGACTTTAAGTAGAGTTATGCAAAGATTTAGCAGGTGTTATACGATTACTAAGTGGATGTGCGACGCTAGAGGTAAATTAAAACCCATCCTGAGCCATCAGAGGACATTAGAGGAAAGCTTAGAATGAGATAAGACTCTCCGAGATCAGTGCTGCGAAAGATACCGAAGCTGTCGTTGCTTCCTGCGAAACAACTAGCCTCGTCTCCTCCAGAACAGCTTAACGACAGCTCCTCCTGAGTAAGTGATACGACAAAAAAGCATCCGCTGTATAATCTCTCTGCAAAACAAACCGATTTATCTGCCTCATTCAGCTCAGAGCTTGTCCCTCTCTTCCGCCTCATTAATGATGCCATAGTTTGGATAACGCTGTGATTACTCCTGCCCGGCCGGTTTGTTCTGAATGTGTCATATTCCAAATAACACTAGATTGCAGGGGTTTAGCCTGAAGGGGACTGAGAACACTCTGCCTGTACTTTTTTTTTTTATTATCATGTCAGGGGGAACAAAGTAGAGGAAGAAGAAAGGCTCGGTGCTATTCATGAGGGTCATTCAGACAAAGCATATTTAACCACAAAAGAGTGGAGAAAGAAGCCGGGCAAATAAGGACAGGGTGAAAATTTCTCCTGCCTTGACAGACTTAAGTAGGCTATTACATGATGGCGAGGCTTTCATCTATTACTTCAAGGAGGTAGAGAAGATAATCACCACTGTTATTCCCCATCTGATGTGCCCCGAGCCACCTATTACCCTGTGGCCTGCAGCAGTCTGAGCTGAATACAGAAAGTGGGAGCTTTCCTCATCATGCTCAAAAGAAAAAGAGCGAGATGGTCATAAAAGCATCTTTCTGTGCACAAAACCCACCTTCAGACTCCATCATGTTCTATCATGGTTTATCCACCTGTATTTTTGTTAATTTGGTTAATGAGATCAGTCGTCGTCCCTTATCTCCTGCTGCAGCGTCGCCCCCAAACACCACAGAGATATAAGAGAAGGATCATTTCTTAGGTCATTAGTTCTGCTAATCAGCTCTCTAATTACAGGCCATTACAGCTGGGTGTCTGCTGCGTCTYCGCTCTGCAGGACCTTCGACGCAACGCTTTGACGCAAAACAAGCAGCTGAATATYAAAGGCGCTCACCTCTGGATGAGGTCTTTTTTTTTTTTTAGATAGAAATTATTACCAGCACACATTTACATCAAGCAACCAAGCATGGCTGGAGTGTGGGGGTTTTGTTATTCTATTACAGGGATAGATGATCATTGGCTTAATTAAAAGCTTTCAGCTCAAACCCAAAGTCAGACGTTTAAAAAGTCTCCAAAAGTGTCAGCTGAAGAAAAGGCTCAAACTTTTAAACAGGGTAACAATTCAGTGAGCAGTGTCATTTCAGCCATGAGGGTGGGTGTGATTGGAGGTGCTGTGACTCTGTCTGTACCCTGTGGTACAGAAGGGATGAACAGAAAGACAATCAACAAGTACAGATCTAACTGAGGAGGTCTGGGTTGAAATGAGCTCTAAACGATGATCAAAGTAAACATCTAGGCCAGGCTATTCAAATGGTGAACTGCAGGCCGGAGGAATGAGTGATTTTAAATCAATTTTAAATTGTAAATTTATGATTCAATGCAGCAAAATAAACAAATGTAAAAGGTAAAATATAATGATATTTGTTCTTTTAAACATTGGAAGTATTTCCCCTCCCATTATTGAGCAAGTCCCCCACCCCACCACCCGCTGTACGGTCCCCGAGCTGTTGCCCTTGAGTGTCTGAGCCATGTAGTTGAATAGCCCTGACATGGAGAAAGACTGGATCAAATCCATTTTTAAATGTCTAAATTTGGCCAAGAATGAAGAACTTATATTACAAATATTAAGGCCAAACCCAAGATTTCTGCTTTTAAGGTATTTTTTTACCTTACTAACCAACTACACAAAATTCATGCTATCGTAACCTAAAACCCTCCATAGTTTTACATGGTACCACTAAAGGTACACTGGTAATTTTCACTTTACAAATACAAATCAAACTTTGTATTTTAGGATGCTCTGGATATGATTTGTTGTCAACACGCATTCTGTAGTTCGATGCTTCACTGACACAAAATAAAATGATGTGGCTCAAGATTTTCGCACACTGCTGTAGCTGGCTGGCATCTGCTTTTATACTGTACATCATCAACTTTAAACACTGTGGTATAGTGACATCTCCCTTTTTGTCAAGTTGACAGCAGTTTTTGGATTTTGAATTAAATTCTGTCTCATTTCTTGTAACACTTGTTTTTTTTTTTTTTTTTTTTTTTCATTTAAATCACCTGCTTGGACTGACTTTCAATCCTCCATTTCTTATCACCTTTTAACATTATTATTCAGCTGTGTTTTAAAGCTTTTTATACATATTTGCAGCTGTCTCGGAGAACATCTGTGTTTGTCAAACTGTAAAATAAAAGGTGTTATTACTAAAAAAAATAGAACTCAGAGCTTTGACAGGTTTGCCTGATTTAAAAAATATCATATGTGACCATTATCCAGATATTTTCATCGTTTTTATTTTTCACATTTGTCTCAGTTCATTTTTTTAAACCATTTGCACCTAAAGTCTGTTACAGGTTTATAAATTACACCTTTGGATTAGAACGTCCATGTAGCAGAGATCTAGAGATCCTTAAGTCTGAAAGTTTTGAAGTTATGGTAAAGAGTTTACAATGATCCATCATACTTAGAAACTGTACAAACGACTCAAGTTAATCGGATTCCTGCTGGCTACCCCCTGCTGACAAAATCTTTAACCTGGCAGGGCTTGAAGAAGATAAAACCTCCTTTAGATAAGTTCTTTGGGAATCTGTCACATTTTCCCCCTAAAAATTCTGACGTCTTGTATGTTTTTTTTCTGCTTAATACAAAACAAAACAAAACAAACAAAAAAAAAAACGTTGACCACTAAAATCTCCTTCGGTCTGTAAAGTTATCAGTTGATATCAATGTCTGTTTACATATGGAACATTTATGTCAAGTCTCTAATTTTGGCAACGGAATTTGATGATCTGCATTTAGCTACTTAAACAAAGTTACATTCACACTGTAGGTATAAATGACACAAATCATGTTTTTATTACAGTCTGAAGGTGACAAACACAACTTTTCTAATCGGACCCAGCTCTTTTTCATATGTTGTACTAATTGGAACATATATGTTTTTCAAAGTGACTGCAGTCTGAACCATCTTAACCCATTTGACCGACTATTAGATCATTTCAGATATTGATGTTATTAATACCCATTTGAATTTTAAAACTTGCAACTCCACACATTCCCATCTACAAAGAAGGAGTCCAGTTACTTTGTCTTTTTTAAAACTTTCTAGATTGACCCAGATTTACACTGCGTCCGTTTCGCTGTGAAGCATGTGTGTCCCGAGAAGCCTGCTCAGAAAATGACATGCTCTTTATGATGAAGCCAGTGATAAATACTAAAGAGACCAAATCAATGTGTGAAAGACTTTAAAAAAACAATTCAAACTGCTGTTTGTGTTTTGGAAACTTTTGGTTTCAAAATTGTCTTGTTTTGTGTAAATTATGTGTGTATGCATAGCCATGAATTATGAATTTTGACACCATGTACAAATTTCCCATTTTATTTATTAATATAGCTAGGGTTTTTTAAAAAAAATGTAGTCTGCTTTGGTGAATTATTTATACAAATTTTGTGCTTGTTCATTTTTCTATTGATATTTGTAGATTGATTCACTTGCTCCATCACAAGGTAAAAATAGACTTGGGTCAGATTATGGCAGATGATAATGATTATGCTGCTACCCTGCTGCAGATATAATGTAAATGGTCTCATTAACTATAAAAGGGTTTGTTTTTACTGCAGAGTTTGTGTCGTAGTGGAGCGGATGCGGTGTAAATCCTGGATTAGCTCACAAAATATTCAAAAGGTGTCCATCTGCATCGACCTAATAAGCAGGCAGGCCAAAATCATTTGATTGTTAACGTACAGGGCCACAGAAAATCACTTGAAGAGCTATAAACAGCCCATGGGTCTCACTTTGGACACCACTGATCTACCCAGTGATAAGAGACACATCTACTCCGACAACAGTTCTAGAAAAAAATAAATGTTATAAAAAAGTAAACTGTAAACATTTACTAACAACCAAATATGTAATTGATGTGGACTCAGGTACATCCACATTAGGTCCTATTTGGTCATTGTGACTAATAAGCTTGGGCTTTTTTCAAGCACATTTCACAAATATTAGGGAAAAAAACTATCACTGAATGTAAAGAAGGGGTAGGGATGGGGGTTTAGTTGCTTGAAGCCATTTAGAGCAGACGGGTCACAAGAGCTCGAGTCACACACACCGTGTTTTGATTAATGACTGTTATTTTGTCGTCATAATGCACTGAAGTAATCATTACATTTTCCACTGACCGTTTCAGTGTTGGCTTGTTTTAATTAGTTTTCTCTTCACAGCTTATGGCCTCTTGGGTTAATTAGACTAAAGGGGAACCTTAGATATTTTCWCTGTGAAAGTTATGGCTCCATCTCTGTATGAAAAATAGCTTCAGTGTCCATTTATCTCCAACTCATCCTCTATCATTATAAACAGCTACAGCCAAAAACTGAGCTTATTTTTGTTTGTTTAGTTGTGTTCTTTGAGCTTTAATGYAGTTATCATAAGAAATAACTGAGGACTTATGAAGCTACAGTAAGTCTCACAAAGTAATAAAGTTTTGAAAAACAAACAAACCAACAGGGTTAAGATGGTCAGGATTCTGTTTTTGTTTCATGGTTCTTTGTGTTTTTCATTYTTGCTCAGTTCCTTTTTTGTTCTCCTCTGTTTATCTTTGGACCTTTCTTTGTGCCATTATTCATTCTGCCCTCAGTGTTTTTTTTCCAATCAATTAGCCACTCTCACCTGTTGTCACTCCCAATCACTTCAGCTGTCTCCAACACCTCATTAACCTCTGCTCTTTATATTCAGTTCCTCTCTATCTTCTGATCAATTCTGCATTGTCTTAGCTCCTGCTGGATAACAGACTCTCCGTGCAGTTTCTGTTATCCAGCTCTGTGTATTTTGTAAGTTTGGCACGTAGGAGTTTGTTTTTTGTTATTAATAAATAAGTTGAGTTTTTTGATGTCTTTGTTGCTGTCTGCCTTTTGGGTCCAAAACCTCCAACCAGCCTGATATAGATATTTAGCAGGCAGCACTTCAAAGGGGAGATAAAAAAAGCAGAAAAATCTAATTTTAGTTTTAGTTTCATTGACTTTGTTTTGGCACGCTCATACATTTGGACTATTACAAAAATGTTGGTTGGATGTTTAGAAATATCTATCAATTTTTGCCTCATAAGAGGTCATGAGGTTTTGTTCCCTCAGGTTATTAAACAGTACATGTGAATTCCAAACCTACTCCGTGAGCTCACTCTGCAATGTGGATTTAATACCAAACATCATTCTTTTAAGTTTTAGTTAGCTTGTTTAGTGAAGGCCATAGGAACTTTGTTTAATGTAATTCTTCAGGGAAAAGTGGAAGGAACCAATAAGAACTAGACATGGGTTTTTACAATGTAAAAACAAGTGTGCATTGCCATGTAGCATGTCAGTGCAGCATGGCTTTGCCTGCAGCATTGGACTTGCAGAAGGAACTTTGACCAAGTTCAAATGTGTTTTCTGTACCAGCTTGTGCCTGTCACATCAGCAGGTGTTTGTAATTAAGGTAATTGTGTGACAATATGAAGTTGGAGGAGATTTTTTTATTAATGTTGCATTAGCTGGGTTTTGAACCTTGATCTCCCACATGAAAGTCCATGACATAGACCATTAGACCAATGGAGTTGTGGCAGAAGGTGGTGGCAGGGGTTGGTTTGTATGTGTGCAGAAAGAGGCCACATTGCCAATACAAATATTAACATTAAACTGCATAATATTACAACAATAGAGCAATATTAAGACAATGATATAGTAAAACATCAAAATACAATCATATTAGTATTGTAAACACTGAACTATTAAAATTAAATATAAAAAACAATGGTGCAGTACCAGGTTGAGTACAGCTGGGGGCAGTATTGGACCATTACAAGGCCCCATTGACTCCCATTTTATGAATTTGGAATAAAGTTTCAACATCAATATTTCAAAAACTACAAGTTTTACAGGTACCAAAAGGCATAGCAATCATTTGGCACAGGACCTTTACAGATAGAAATTACAATGGCAGCTGTAGGACAATGTAGGCAGGAACATTGGACTTTCAGAATGAACTTTGACTAACTTCAAATGTGTTTTCTATACCAGCTTGTGCCTGTCATGTCAGCAGGTGTTTGTAATTAAGGTAATTGTGTGACAATATGAAGTTTGAAGGGATTTTTGTTAAAGCTGCAGTAGCTGGATTTGAACCCTTATCTCCYGCATGAAAGCCCACAGTGCTCATCATGAGACTATAGGAGATGTGGCAGAGGATAATCCCAGGGATTGGATTGTATGTATACAGAAAAGTTTTACCTTGCCAATGCAATTATTGACACTTAAGTGCAATATATCACAGTAATAGGATAACATAAAGACAGTATTACAGTAAAACATCAAAATACAATCATATTAATATTGTAATCACTGAAGTACTGAGTTTAAATATTATGAAACTATGGTGCAGTACCATATTGTGTAGATGCAGCAGGGGGCATTATTGGACCAATACAAGGCTCCATTGACTGCCACTATAATTTATTAAACATTAATATTTCAAAAATTATAAGTTTTACAGGCACCAAAAGGCATAGCCGTCATTTGGCACGGGGGCTTTACAGATATAAATTACAATGGCAGCTCTTGGACAAAGTATGCAGGAGGAGAAGCATGGCAAAGTTGAGATGACTTGGATGGGAAATGAATCACAATAGTGTGCATTGCATTGGCAATGCACACTGACAATAGACATGGCATTCATAGTTGGACATGTGTCCCTTTTAGTGCCCTCAACCATCTTGCTGAGGATTAACCCAGGTAGAAGTTGCTGGTTAACTGTTTGTATTGCTCTGTTGGCACTAGGCTAAGGGACTGATGATGAATACAAATCAAACTTCTAACTAAATAATTATTTAGGAGCTATTCCTAAACTAGCACAAGGACAACATTGTTCAAATAATAGGTTTGTAGTTTAACATTTAAAATTACATTAAAATGGCATCTAAATGTCTCATTAATAAATATGTTGTGATTTACAAGCAGTTGAAAATAGACAGTTCTGATTATTCTACTGAACATTACAGCCTGAAAGTGCAGCTTGTAGACGGTCCTCAAACATTCATTTGTTTAAATAAACACATTTAAATGCATGCAGTGTAATTGTCCTCCGTGGCCAGGATCGGGTAATTCTGATTTAAATAATGAAGTGTTAAATAATTTTTAATGACCCCTTGAAAAGCCTCTCTGAAATTTTAATTCAAATAATAAAATTGTTCTCTACATACTAACAGTGTAACTAAAGTTTTGATCTACTTAAGTAGAGCAGGTTTATATGGGAGCTTTTCTTACAACAAAGAAAATCTACATTATGAACATAAGTTACAATCAAACTATACAAAAACAAATCAGTAAAACAGTCAGTTTTATATAGTACAGCTGGACTGTTAGAAGAATAATAAAGGTTAGGAGCTCTGCTGACAGATGCTTTATGTTTTTGTCTTATGAAGAGTATTAAAATTGCAGGAGGATGTTCAACAATGCCAATGTAATTAAATCATGTTTTCAAAAGCCTAAGGTGATTTTAGAAGGGTAAGAAAATGACAAAGACATGTGGATTGAGGGGTGTGTTAYATGTTGGACCTGAGGGCCTGAGGCAGTTTTCTTTTTCCAATCCAGTGATATTCTTAAAGTTTCCCACAAGTCAATTTATTGTTAAATGCCAAAAGAAACACCTTCTTGGGGGACCAAACAACTGATTAGAGATTCTGTGCTTTGAATTTATAATTACACGAGTCAGGCACTCTTTAAAGGCCAATGTTTAATAAATTAGTTGACCAGTTTTATACAAACAATTAGTGTGATGATTTTTTTTTTTTTGGGAATTTAGTTTATACTCCTTTTTTTGTTTTCAGATTTTAGTGGTACTTTCTTATTACCACTAGGTTGATTTTAGTGGTTTATATCAGTGTAATAAAAATGCAAGATTAAATTGCTTTTGTTGCACAGAGGGATATACAGAGATTTTACTATGGAGATGAGATGGATTAGAAATGCAGTAAGGCGACCTTAGGATCAGTTTTAAACTTCCTGTGTCAGAAACCTGGTTCGGTTTGAACCTGGGTCAGTTTCTGTAGCTTATGTTGCTTCATAGTTCATTCCCAAAAACTAAATTTTTGGAAGCATGGAACAAAAGTGGAGAGTCAATTTTTCAGTGGTCATGGAAGCATTTGGTGCTGTGACCCCCAAACTGGAAGAGTAGCTCCAGCAGGTACCAGGAACAACATCAGAGGTCTACAAATGCTAAGATACTTAGAAGAAACCTCAAGGTCCCTGGTGAACCACGCATGAGGTTGAGCTGACCTTTCATACATATGCACACACACACATAATATTTCCTCGACTCAAACATGTTCTTACTTTTCTGTCTTTGGAATCATAGTTCTGCAGTTTTTCTGCTATAATAGCATTTTTTTACCCAGTTCACACTGAAGAATTTCTAAGTTGTATTGATCAGTTTGTTGGAAGGCCATCCTTGACGATCAGAGAAGGTCAAATATAAAGGCAGTAGTTTAACTATTAAAGAAATGTTGACTCCTCATTATCATTTGCAGCCCATTGCCTCAGGGCGATCGACATTGTTTGATTTGTAGTAGCATGTTTTCTTTTCATTTCCAACACGACCTGATGAACTTTTTTATTTAGGGATCATAGGAATTGGCAGGAAATGTAAAAAGAAAAACATCATGAAAACATTGGCCTGGGAATTTCTAAAAAACGCTGCTTCTTGTTGTGTGATTAATGTATAACTGTTTGCATGAAATACACTCCCACACTTGAAAACATGACTAACTGATCAACACATGTCAAATGGTAACGAGACATCATTTTCAAATTACAGGTCAAAATTTTCCAGGATTAAAATATATATATTTTTATTGTTTGATAAGTGTGAAATCAATCACAAACATTGTATCACAGATATTTGATATCCCAAATCAAACAGTTCTATAAACCTATTAGCAAAAAGTAAAAATGTGGCTTTATAGTAATGGTGTATGTCAGCAGCCAGTGATTTATACCCCTAGTTAGATTTATTGAAAACTATAATCAGGGGACGGATACAAAAGGATTTCCAAGACTTTTAACATCCCCAGGAGTTCTGTAAAATAGAGGACGGTGGATTAATCCAAATATCAATAACACAGTATTGATATGAATATTGGCATTGATATTGATTGATAACAGTTTAATTAATATGTGTATGTAGGGGTTGTGGTTGCTCTGTGGTCAGTGACTCAGTTTCATAATCCTGAGGCTGCAGGTTCAAGTCCAGTTTGCAACAGTAAAGGAATCTGTGACCCCGAAGAAGGGAGCAGCTGAAAAAACATGGGGTGAATACTCATGCAGTCATTAATTTTATTAGTTATATTTTTATTTGATTTTCCTTTTGTAGAAATATTATTTACTTTTACATTGAAGAGGGTTATTTTTATATTTATTTGCCAAAGGGGAAAAAAACATCTTGATTTTGACTGTTTTACAAAACCAATAAAAGTATTAAACATCCAAGACAGTAGAGCAAAACCACTTAACAGCTATTTTTTTAAAYGTTGAAACTGCAGTGCTCTGCAGAGAGCTTTAGTTGTTTTAAAATAAGCAGTTTTTTTTCAAATAGGATGTAAACAACATAAAAGCATTTGTGTTAATACCCTAAAACATTTTCTCTCTATGCTCTCCTTTAGATGCACGTGGCATGCAGAAGCAAGGATTATAGATGAATCTGCGATTGCCCTCCTCGTCATTCTCTCCTCAGCCAGAGCAGATATTTACAGTTTGACAATACAAATGATAATTTGCCGGTAAACATCTTGGTTTACGGTGATTTCCAAAGCACTTTACCCTTTTGTCCAAATGCAGAGGGGGTGGAATATATTTTTGTGGCTTTCCTTGGTAGTAGTGGTGTGTATCAAAGTGTGTTCATTCATTCATTGTTACCAGTGAATGCACTGTTTCTTGTTTGTGACCTGATTTGGCATTAATCCTACAACTGAAGTTGGCAGTGCCCATGCTTTCTGAGTCATTCTGTTCAGCTGACGGGAGTTAAATTCCTTTCTGGAAAAAAAGGGAGGAAAATAAAAAGCTTTCTTCAGTGGAACAGTATTTATTGCCTTCAGTCTAAGCTGTAAAAATGTGAGGAACTAAGCAGGTCAGAAAATCTGATCAATACACATATTTTCATAGTGAATATGCTGAATATGTATGGGAGTGTTCTCTTATGCAGAGTTTACCCCCACATATATTTCCTTGTTGAATAACTCATTTGACTCGGAGCCCAGGCAGCGCTCCCATATCCTTTGTAAATTACTCGATTTAGAAGTGAGATTTGAGCGACAGAGTACACCCACATCATTTTTCACATTCTTTACAGTAGCTGAACTGTCTCATTTTGACTGATAACGTCTCATTTATTTGTGGCATGTGTTTTATATGACATGAAAATTTATAACAATACAAAATCAGCAGTTTACATCCATTCATGCTCTTTCAGAACTGAATCATTACAACAAAAAAAAAAAAAACAGGGAGACAATATCAGTCTAAGGCTTGTAATTACATTGCTATAAAACAATTACATTATGACATTACATTATGGAAAAAAATATACAGTACAGTCTCTTCCATCTCACCTGCTAAAGGGGTCCATATGTTACAGTAGGTACTGTGGAACATTGGTTCTGGCAAACATAGGTATCAGGAACATTTGCATTGTAAAGCCCAGCCCCAGTTGGCCCAGCTTTATTCTTCCCCAATTCTGGTTGTTTTTGCATTGAGCAGAATTCAGCCTTGATGTGGGTGGGATCATACTATTAAACAAACAAATTTTATTTTGTTTTATTTGCGACACAAAAATAGTGGACTACACTCAACTAGAGGGAAAAGTAGAGAAGACTGTACTGGATCAGTTTGCCACTAAAGACGATGGGGCAGGACAACAGAAAACGGTAAGCTAATGGTACCAAATGTTAGCTTA
>NW_013952528.1:789872-798452 GCF_001266775.1 Austrofundulus limnaeus | reverse complement strand
GAAAAACAATAAAGGTTTAATTCCTTCTTGAGCAACAATTCGTACATTATACCATCCATGTTTCCCCAACAAACTAACCTTTATCATTCTCTTAAATATACACACTGATTTGGAATTTTTAACATCATCTTCCAGATCATTCCATAATTTAATCCCCGGAACTGAAGTTCTCCATTCCTTCAAACTGGTTCTAATTTTAGGTCTCATTTTAGTGGCTTGCTACTGTTGTTTATAGTTAAACGCATGGAAAAAATGTTACTGGTTGCAAACAATTTATGTGAAGGTCATCAGTGTGATGTAACATCCCCCGGTCAGTGAAACAATCAACGAGAAAYAGTAGCTGATGTCAGATTGGACCGAGCATCCATTGGATAGAACCACGGGTCTCCGGGTTCCAGAAGTCRGGTGAGGGCTAATGCAAACACGCTGAACCCATGGTTTGAAGCCAGGCCGGCCCAGGCTATCAGGACCTTGCAGTGCTAAAAGAGCTACAGGGATTTTGTGAACACAGGTACTAGGGAGCATAGGAATGTGTGTACACACCTATGTTTTATTTATCACTATTTAACTAGGCAAGTCCCATTGAGATCTCAGGTCTCTTTTTCAAGGGCGACCTGGGCCTGAAGGCAACCTATTGTACATGTTTTGGGGGTGGAGGAAACCAGACTACCYGGAGAAAACACACACAAGCACGAGGAGAACATGCAAACTCCACACAGAAAGACCCCAGGTCTGAACCGGGGATCGAAACCAGGACATTCTTGCTGTGGGGCGTCGGTACTAACCACTGAGCCGTCATGTCGCCATGTTCCTCGGTACCAAGGTTTGCTCTGCAACCTTTTCCCCCGACATTCCACTTCAACAGTTCTTTAGCCTCACTAAGTTTGAAATTTCAATTCATACCAACCTCCTGTGTTCAGTGTTTTGGTCCTATCACCAGTAATTTAAACCAGGCTCGATGACCAGTTGAATTTTAGGAGTGATCTTAGTTTAGTCACACAGCGTTTCTGTAGTAATGGCCTATTAAGTAATACTTCATTTGGCTTTTTTTCTGTGAGATTAAGGCAAAATTGTCATACCTACAATGAACAAACCAGAAGTTCCAATTTTTCTTTGGCTTTATCAAACACAACTGGATCCATGCWACTAAAACTACAGCAATAAGCGATTAATAGGTGGACATTTTAGCTATATTACCAAGCTGATGCTACAGATTTTAATAAAATTGCAACCAAGGGAGATTTGTCTCCCTCAAAAACAACAAGGTCACGGAAGTTTCCCCATGCAGCTCCTTCATTTGTTATTCTAATCAGGCTGTCATTTGGCTGTTTTCACCCATGATGATGAATAATGGGTTTTCAGTAGCTAATGTTTCAGCTGGTCACAACTGGAAAGAAACAAATAAAACAGCTAATTAAAAAGGACAGTAATATTGTTTTAAGTTTTGTCTTGTTGGTTGAAGAGCTTAAAGATTMAAAAGCATTTCCTGCTTAGTTTCTATTGAGCTTGATACCGTTAGGGGCTCTGTGCTGTATTTATCAGCCGCATTAAAGCATCTTGTTCAGCCCTGGACACGTTTACCTCCAGTATCCCTGTAAAACCTCTTAGCTGTATTCAGAGCCTAACACCCAGCTCCTGTCTCTCCTTGATAGGCCCAAACAGAGTACAGAGCTGAGGCTTACCTGGGCGTATCACTTTGGACTGCAGCCTAATCATCTGGTCCCAAGTCAGGCATTGGCTGGGCCAGRGCTTCGACAGCACAACAGATGGGTCCTCAAAGGAACCCAACACATCTGCACTCCAACAGGAAGATGAAGAGGAGGATGAAGGAGCAGGGGAGGGGGTAAAAAGAAACAGGAACTAATTCCTCTCATCTTCTGATTTCACACAAATGAGGGCGAGGGGTGCGCATAACGAGCYGGCATCCTGCTCTGGCGAGGTAAGTAAAGATCTGAGGACCGCCGGGACGACGACTGAAACAAACATGGCTTCATCTCGAGTGACCAGCCTCAATTACACACACACTACTTTAAATGACTTCAGGGAGGAGAGTGGACTTCAGTKTATCTGAGACAGTTTTAACTTTGCTGAGAGTCTGAAGCACCGATTAATTGAAACTTGTCAACAATGTGGACCAAAAGCTSATAAGTTTCTTTGACAATTCAGGCAATAGGAAGTATCTACATTTTTACTGGGTGATAAGATAATGTGCAGTCAGTAAAAATTCTCCCTTTCTTTCCTCTCATATTTTGRCCTTCAGCAATTTCTGAACATATTAATTTCTGAACTGCACAGCAAAGTAACTTAACCTCAATTCTTCTGTTTGGTTTCGTGTAGACGCTTATTTCAGTTTTTAAAAGTTTTATTTTATTTTTTCTGTGACAGCCATGGCCTTACAAGGAAATATTAATGTTCCCTAACATTTAACCTCTCATTGTTCCTTAAGTGGCAAATTAATTCATTTTAAATGTATTAAGTTTCGTTCTTCAGGCTTTTTAGAGTTGAAGAATGGTAATGAACAGCCAACTAGCTTGTATGTGTGGAATCCATGATTGGCATTTTTTCCATCATTCTGACAAGAACAATGATTTTAGAAATATACCGAACAGTAATAGGAACCCCCCCCCCCCCACACACACACACTACTGAACTTCTCCAGTATTTTCATGTACCCCAGGGTACACACCTTTTTCATTGTGACCATCAAAGTTAGGGGCACAAAAAAAAACTTAACTGCCAATAATTTTGCTATAAACCAACAAAATTTTATAAACAAGTYATCAGCAGATTCGTGTTGATTACCTCTTCAATTTAAATGGCATTTCATTAAACAAACATGTGCACGATGATGTCATCAGGGGGTCAAATGGTCACAACCCCAACAGAAGATAAAAATGCTTCTTTTTAGTCCATAGGGTGGGTCACCATGCACACCCCTCACTACTGAACTTGCATTTTTCATACAACTTTTTCATTATTTGCTTGCTACTTTTAGGTTTTTCGGATGCCAAAGAAACACTCCTTGAGATTTATRAAATATAATATTTAAACAATTACACAATTAAGCCCATAATAACRCCATACATACATGTAAAATAAAGACCTCCTCGTCAACGTGGCACTTTAAAGTGTGAAAAACAGAGAGAGAAATAAAGAAGGAGATGCAGAGACAGGCAGACAAAGGAAAGAAAGCGTAATGGGCGTCGGCCCACCGGGCAGTCCACCTCTGTATATGAGCACCAGAGACCCCCTCCCCCCGAAAGGAAGATGCGGGTTAAGATAATGGATAGATGGCCTAMAACTCAGTTTCAGCTTTTACAGTAAATTTCACCAAAATCAGAACTCAGCCCTCCATTGCTTTATCTTATGTTGTTGAGACCTTTAATTGTACTTTAAATGTTGGTCTCCTTTAATCTTTCTAGTATTTTACTGTCTGCATTTATTTATTTCAGCTGTTTTATTTTCTCTTTAATTCATTTCCTTTTTTAATTCCCAATATAGTTTTAGCATGTCAAAATAGGTTTAGGAAAAAAAACTAGTTTTATTACAAAGTCCATGTTTTTTTTTTTCTGCAGATGGATGCAGCTGCTGCCCGCTCAGCTGCACAGTGGGAGTTTCTTCAGGAAGCTCTGCAGCGGGGTGTCGGGTCGGGTCAGGCCGAGCAATTAGCTCCAGCACATCCACCGATTTTTCCTCCGTGCATGTGTTGAGCATCATTTGCCTCTCCTGATTGCAGGCGCTGATGTGCGCCTGGTGAGAGGACGCCTTCTCTGATACCTCGACCCCGCTGCTAAAAGAAGCCATTCTGCTGCTAAATTACCACCCTGTGTCGCTTGTGGGCTGTGAATTTCTTTTTTTTCCTCCTTCTGATCACGTGGTGGCAGTGAGATGTTAATGCCCCGATCAGTCACCAGAAATCACACTTTAAAATAACATGCTGAGAGAGCTTGTGCGTCTGTACCCCTCCCTCACATTCAAATAATAGCTGTGATTTGCATATATTAACTTTTTTTGTGCTAAGCCTGCTTGTACATCTGCTCAGAATTAGTCATWATCGTTTTTCCATAATTTGGCGGGGGTTGCCCTAATGTGCTTTCCTTAAAAACCAAACATGCACCAAATCTAATCTCTGGGAGAATTAGTTTTTTATTTTATGATTTTTTTTTCCTGCCCTGATGGTGCTGAGGCGTCAACATAAAGCTGAAGTGGAGTCAATCTAAATGGGAGATTCTTGAAGTTTGAATTGTTGATGATGGTTCTGAGAACCTGGTAAGATGGGATGTGGGAGAGCAGATGACTCACACAGATGGTGACAAAACTTTAATCGCTTCGTTTCTGAGTCAGGCTGCCATCTTGACTCTCTTCTTTTTTCCATTTCCTGTAAAATGCCCTCCTCTTGGACCAGTAGCTCTGTATCGTTAGTGCTGGACCCCCTCTGAGCTTATTAGACATGTTAACTTGGCAACAATTTCCACTGATTGTGATTATCTTCTGTGTTTGTGTATTATTATTTTTTTTCTAATTTGGCTCTGCTTAAAGTGTTGCTAAGCTGGAGCAAAGAAAAAAAAAACACTTTCAAAGGCAGAACCTCCAAAGTCAAATTCCTCAAACAGGCCGCAAAATGTTGTCATTAGCTGCCGCATGTGCACGACTCCATCTCCTATTGTCTTTGTCTCATTTAATGCTTGTCTCGTGTGAAATGAACTATTGGGCTACCAAGAGCACTTATGATATAAAATGACAGGCAAAATCCTGAAATATGGAGCTGTATGGGAGCCGGAGCCTACTTTTACAAGGTTAATGAACTCTCACTAACTTTAATAGTCTGTTTTCCGACTCATGCATCTTCATAAAGCGCCCTTCCYCTAAGTCTGCAGGCGAGGGGTGCCATTTCAAACAGCTGTGCCAGGYGAGCAAAATGAAAGGAATCTGATGATGAATCACATCCACCTTCCCTTCCTATTCTCCGCTGCTCACCTCACCTGGCAAACTGTCAGAGGATTACCGTCATTCCCCTTGATTCAAAGGAAGGCCCAAAGGGAACACGGGGCTACTGTTAAGTTCCTAATCACCTGGACCAAATGAGGGCATGGAGGAGAGGTGAGGGTTGGTGGGGGGTCCCAGGAGTAGAATTAAAAAGCAAGCGGAGCGAGCAGCCGGGGGTAGAGCTCGAGGCCCTCTCGCAGCTCTGCAGACACACAGACTGCATGTTTCTGAAGGTGTGCAGGATTAATGACACCGACTCACGTCCTATGGTTTTCCTTTAAACTCCAGGTAGGGTTTGAGACTCCAGACTCCACAATGGCTAGTTTCAGCTAAACTAACAAATGCGGTTCAAAGCATTACTTTTAAACATTTCTGGTTCTTTTGTTGTTACCAGCTGAAGATGATGGATTCTGCATCATTTACAAAAACCTTTGGAGAAAACCAAACATGTTAACATCTCACATCACGCTGCAGGTCTCAATGCTCAATTTTGATTCTTTTGCTCAGATCCAATTTTTTGCATGTTTGTTCACATGCAATTTAAATGTGACTGCCATCTTTAATGTGAACAGTACAGTTCTGAAGTGACCCACATGTGCAAGAGAAGTGGCATCACACTGTGTGTACAGAAGTACAGTGGGGTGCAAAAGTTTGGGCAGTCTTGCTAATTTTCCTGATTTACCTTTATAAATCATTGATTGTTTGGATAAAAAAATCTGTAAAATAAATATTATAGGGGGAAAACACAGAGATATTTGAGAAGTGAAATGAAGTTTTTATGAATTACAAAAAGTGTGCAATAATTGTTTAAACAAAATTAGGCAGGTGCAAAAATTTAGGCACTGTAGTCATTTTATTGATTTCAAAACCTTTAGAATTAATTATTGGAACTCAAATTTGTTTTTGTAAGTTCAGTGACCCTTGACCTCCATACACAGGTGACTCCAATTATGAGAAAGGGTATTTAAGGGGGGCGATTGTAAGTTTTTCTCCTCTTTGCATCTTCTTTGAAGAGTCGCAGCATGGGAGTCTCAAAACAACTTTCAAATGAGCTGAAAACAAAGATTGTTCACCATCATGGTTTAGGGGAAGGATACAGAAAGCTATCTCAGAGATTTCAGCTTTCAGGCTCCACCGTGAGAAACATTGGGCCTCATGCAAGAACATGTTCATATTCTTATCCTAAATTTCTCTTACTTTTGTTCGTACAAAGGGTTCGTAYGAACATGTCACGTCAGATTCAACAAACTCTTCTATCTTCAGGAAAAGTGTGTAAATGAGCTGCGTAAATTCCACCTGTTCTATCCAGCTGTTCGTGCACGCGAGAGGAGATTAGCATAGATACCACCCCAAAAACACCATATAAGGCTATGTTTCCTGCCTCAGCTACAAGGAAGTGCAACATGACCGTTCAGACTGAGGTCACTTAGAAAACATCAAATATAAATCCCATTTAGTAGCATATATGAAAAAGACCTGGGTTGGATTTAAAAATATGATTTTTTTCCACAATGTCCGATATGGGTAAAATATTGTATAAGTGAAAAAAATTGATTTGAGTCACCTTTGCCTGCAGTGTTGAATGTAGCCTTAATGAGTCTCAGTTTTGTGTTTTGTTGGCACATTTATTGTGGTCATATTTTGATTTTGCATAATTGAGGTTTTTTTAGTGGTCATTTTATAATTTTCTACTTTGAGGTTTATGCTGTTTTTTAGATTTCCATTTCCACTTGACCTGTGATATCCTTGTAAAGTAGAATCATTGTTTTATGGTTAAAATTATTTTGGTTTTTAGTTGATTTCAAATCTGATGAATCAGTTCAAACAGAAGTGCAAGTCTCAGTTCAGTCGTCCTTTTTGTGTCAAACATTTGCTTTTATAAAAGCAATTGTCTCCTCAAACTTATTCCTGACACCTACACTTCTTAAGGTATAAAATATTTCAAAACAATAAATCCCCAGTGAGCAGAAGCAAACATTAATCTGTTTATTTCGGGCAGTTCTGTTGAGTTTTGTGTATGAAAGATGTTTTTAGAGCTGGCAGCACCGTTTTATGGCCTGAAACTCAACAAAGCAGGGACATCAGGTGACATTTAAAACACATGTGACAGCAGCAACATTTCAAATTTCACAGCTCAGAAAATAAAGACAGTAGGTGAAGGTGAAATCTATATAATCGGTTTAGATTTTTGAAAAACCTCAGGAGCATTCTGTGGTAGATTCTCAGGTGTATAAAATGACTTGTTTTCATGGCTCAGTTTTGGAACTAAAGGGAAATAAGTTAATTGAAAGTGTCACTTAGGGCTTTWTTAATTTGGTGTTTTCAATTTTGCTGAGCTCAGTGGATCCGACCCACACATCCACACAGGTAGGCCACCGACCCCAGTAACAATTAGCAAAGTCAAGAATGACTAATTTAATTACAGCCTCTTGTTTGGAGAGCCATGGTGACAGGAAGGGGGCTAAATGTTCTTGTAATTTTAAAAATTTACGAATATGAGCAAAACACTTTTTTTTCATGCTCACTGTTCATTTTCACCTTGTAATTATAAGGAATAATAAGATGTGGGATATGAAATGTGACTGTGCACAGTTGACTGACTCAAGGGCATGTGGGTGAAAAAACATGTTTTTATTTGTTTTTGTGGGGTGTTAAAACTTCAAAACATGCAGGCTTAAATATGGCAGGTTATTTAAGGGTTTGTGTGTTAAAATGTGTGACACATAATGCAGTAAGCGGTTTATTTCACTCATAAACACAGTAGTTCTTATAGTTTATTTTAAAAACTGAATCTTCTGTGTTGGTTTAGTTTTAGTTCCATATAGTGGCAGGTCAGTGTGATGGTCCCAATTTTTTAAGAGGGACCAGAYAGTGTGTTTCATTTATCGAGGAACTCCACTTCCCAGCTTCCTCAGGAAACTTAGTTGTTGGTGTTTATTGTAAAATAATGAAGGGGAAGGGATTGTCTCTGGTTAAGTGGGAAAAAATGAAGATATTACAACAAGTAAAAAAAAACTTTGAACATCTCTTTACTGCCTGCAAAGTCAAGCTTGTTCCCTGTGCAGAATGGACTCTACTGTCCCTTGTCTCATGGAMAGGTCCTTCAGGCACAGTTGTAAGAAGGATGTCTGGCTTGGAAACCTCAGGGTCTCTTCTCTTCTTTTTGCAAATGATGTGGTTCTGTTTACGTCTCTGAGCAATGACCTTCAACGTGGGGCTGGGCATAAAACAACAACGRTATACACTCACCGGCCACTTTATTAGGTACACCTTGCTCGTACCGGGTTGGACCCCCTTTTGCCTTCAGAACTGCCATAATCCTTCATGGCATAGATTCAACAAGGTACTGGAAACATTCCTCAGAGACTCTGGTCCATATTGACATGACAGCMTCACACAGTTGTTGCAGATTTGTCAGCTGCACATCCATGATGCAAATCTTTCYACCACATCCCAAAGGTGCCCTATTGGATTGAGATCTGGSGTCGGATTTACAAAACTGGMGTACGCACAATTTGAGCCCAGAAACTTGCGTACGCCACTTTTCACACCAAGGTTGTGATTTATAAAATCCAAACTTGACGTGAAAATGTG
>NW_013952528.1:784480-789087 GCF_001266775.1 Austrofundulus limnaeus | reverse complement strand
TCATCCTGCAGGCTCTGAGGGAAAATTTATTTGAAGCTGAGTATATTTTTTTTTGTAAAAATCGTTAATTACTCTAAAGCAAAATGAGGGAAAATCTGTGTCAGTTACAGACATTCTGTTCACGTGAGCAGCTGTCAGTCAGCACCTGTCAACCTCCAGACACACGACGGAGCGTCTGAGCCAATCACTTTTGTTGGCATTGATCAGCTGACGGATTTAAATACATCTTAACATTCATGAGGTACTTTACATTGACTGTTTATGGTTGAGTGTGGGCGTGTAGAGGGTAGAACCTGAGGCGTGACCTGAAGCGCAAACTCTGACGTGTGGCTGTGATTTATAAAGGAAAGATGCACAGAAACATGCGTACGCACGGTTTTATAAATCTGAAAATTTTTTTGGCGTGCGCCATTTCCGCCTTTTGGAAAAGCTAAATGAGTTGCTGGTGACAACAAAAGTGCTCAGATGCTCAGTTAAGTTGATCCTTATCTTTTGTAGGAGATTTGATAAAATCTAAATCTATAAACTTTACRGCGCTCCCTTAGTTTAGATGAATTTAACTAGGACCTAGTTTTAATTTTCATTTTAAGAAAACATCCCATCATTTCCACCTCAAAATCCCTTTTTAGTGTTTGTTTGGTTGTTTGKTTGTTTGTTTGTTTGTTTTATTCTGTTTGTTTGTTATTCATTTATTGCTCAAACTATTTCAATATTTATCTGGTTCAGTATGTCATTGTTCCATATCTGTCATAGCGTGTAAATACATTTAATCTGTAAATAAACGATATGTGATGAGCATGTCAACATAAGATCACGTCTATGTTCTGTGTCTTGATAAGGTTTTATTGATTTTGATAGGAAAAGAACTCATTTGTTTGTGTACTAATTTATTGTGAGACTGATTATAATAAAGTTACAGGTTTCCTTCTCTTTCCTGGGTTATGATTTTAAACCAAATTAAGGGTCGTGGTGCCTCGAGGTAGGATAATTTATGAATTTTAATAATCCATAAATTGTCACATTAATATACCCAAAACCCCTACAGTAGTCTGRGGCCATCGATAATGAGTTTTGTTCACCAGATCAAATGTTAGTTTTAAGATAGCATTACTGTTTAATAAGTGAGGAGTGATGCTGGCCAAGAAGTAAACTGTCATAAAACGTAGTGTTCTTCCATCCATTTTAAACAAAACAACTGTGTTTTAGTTCAGGGGTAATGATAAGAGGGATTTACCATCTCATGCCTTTAGATAAGTGTAAGACTTGCATGTAAAGGGGGCTTTAACCAGTGGTTGGACAGGGGGCACTTCAGGAGCCCATCACAGGAGTCAGGGTTCCTCTGGTCCTGCGCTTGGATTTGCTTGTGTCAACATATGTTTTTATTTGTCGTTCAGAGATAGCAATCTATCTAAGAGGTTGTTGCTGTCAGAAATGTGTGGCATAGACAGATCTTCTGTTGACTCTGCTGATCTGATAAACTGGTGATCTAGTTGATTGTGGACCTGATAGAATGTGTCATTATTTCTCCGGAGCACCTCTTTCGCATCAATCTCCCTCCTCGTTACCTGCTGCTGGAGTAAAATTTGCRGGTGCGCAAGACTGTTGAAGAGACAATGAAGGTCAGGCTCACACTGAACATGATGGAGTGAGTTTCACTCAGCCCTTTTCTCTGCACCTTCTGCTTCTCAATTTTATCCCTACCCCCACCTCCTCCATCAGTGTTTTTTTCAGTTACTACCTTTCTTAACATCTCCCTGCTTTTGGTGTTCTTCATTTTCTCTCGCTGGCTCTCAATCTACACCCTGTCTTTGCTGTCCAAGGTCTAACATGCCATTGAAAAGCCTTGAGGMTAAATGAGGTCTTCAGCGAGAAGCAACCATCAAGTCAGCATTACAATGGAGTTAGAAATGTTATAACTCATGGAATATGCTGGAGAATGGCAGGGCTGTTTGCCTTCCAAACCCCATAAACCCTCATGCAATAATCTTTGCTAGAGAGGCAGGGCTTGTCATAAAATCAAACCTTTTCTCAGTATGAGTGTAATGTTTGTGTGCAAAATTGAATAACTTGTGTCACTGTCATCTTAAAAAAAACTAATTTGAATCTTCTTTTTCATGTGGGATCCATTTAAAAGCAATGAGTGTAAAGTAAAAAAAAAAGAAAAAAAAACATTTATGTTGGGTTGAAATATGTTTCTCATTAAAGGAAATGCAGGGACATTGAAGCTTTAATTGCCTCTCCTTCATATGCCGTATGGGAGTTGAAAMAGCTGTGTTTCAGATGGTAAAAAAAGAAAGAAGTCTGGTTGTGCGTCATGTGGTCAAGTATCATTGAGACCCTCTGGAAGTGTTGCGGTGAAGGGGAAAAAAGTGGATTATTTTAATTCAAGTGTGTTTTAGCGGGGTGGAAGGGCGGTGAATTTCCTTCTCTGAAGATTTAAAAATAAATGTCAGGCCGTCTTCCCTCCCTCTTCCCGACTTTTATCTCTGGAGTCCACATGCAGACCTTCAGTTCTTCTTTTTTTTTAATTTACAGCTGCAGGTTTGTGGCAGGTCATTTCCCTCAGAGCAGCAATTGGAAAAAAAAAGGCAGACAGGGAATTGCCAAAAACTGCTTAGAGCTTCACCTTTTCACATTGTCTTCAGTGATCCCTCTGAACATTTTACAAGTCCATGAAACCTCACTCTGCAGGTTGTGAAGCTTAATTTAGATGTTTTGCTCAGATCAGATTTTTTTCGCTTGGTTGTTCACATCATAATTTAAAAGTGACCACCATCAGACTCCATGTGAGCATTCGATGGCCTTAAAGAAGATGTGACGTCACACGCAACACGCTGTGTTTACAGAAGCGAACATGGATTCTACACACGTATGTTTACTTTGATCTTACCAATTGCAGAATTACAGTTCAGAAACAGAAATGACTGAAAGTAGAAATAAACTCAAGAACTGATCCCATCATGTTAGTATTGATACAATTCAACACTTTGGTATAAAAATGGTCTCTGCTTATATAGCACCTTTCTGTCCATCCAGGATACTCAAAGCTCTTTACACTACGTGTGTTCTCATTTATCCATTCATTCAGCACTCTACTAGATCTCTCTACAAAGCTAATCTGAATAAATCATAAATATAAATATAGAGCCTAGTCAATACTTTAAATCACATTCATACACTGACAGGACACACATCAGAGGCAGTGAGTTCAGTGTCTTGCCCAGGGACACTTCTACACGTGACTAAATAGTGATGGAACTGAACCGTCAACTCTCATTTCAGGACGACTCCCCTAATCACTCAGCCACAGCTGCTACCTAACACGGTTATGCCAGTGTAAATTCCAGTCATCCATGACTTGACTCCCATAGGATTGTCTCCAAATCTTAAAACTACACCTGTAACATTTATGGTGATTCAGAATAAAACTAAAACAACCCGATATCAGAATTACCAAGACTGTTGAAGCAGAGCAGCTGAGACTTAGGCGAGGAGCAAAGGTAAGYGAATGTTTATTTACAAGGAGGTCCAGTGMAGATCTGCAATTGAGGGAGAGGGTAAGTGAAATGTCCAGGAAGGATTTAGGCAAATATGGTTCTTTCTGACAAGTTTGAGTGTGGAGAGGAGGGTTAGGGGTCCAGATAAGTAGGTGAGGTTAGAGGTGAGTGGGTAAGCATGCAGGTAAGTAGAGGTTTCCAGGTTTTGTCCAATACATGAAGGTAAGATTGTACTTAGGGTACAGAGGATTGATTACTTGAAGGAAACAGGATCACAAGTAAGCAAGTATCATAACTCAGTTATGTAAGAATAATGTTCCACTGAAGAAGAGATCATCCCAGCAGCCTCTTCAAGCCCAGGAAAATATTAGAGATATCTGCTGCGGATTCATATACTAGACTTCTATTCTGTGAGTGAAGATGTTTCACCATCAATCAGATGAGATTTCTCAGTTCAAACTGAAGTATGAAGTTCTACGCTTATAAACTATATGTGAAACTCAGCTATGTAACRTTGATTTACATGCAGATACACATCTCTCACAATGGAGAACCATTATGGTATGTTCACACTGAATGCGTTTTGAGCGGCAGGAGCGGCCGATTCACATGCAAAGTCTATGAGRACRCGCCTCTAGGGGTCATGCGTCGCATYACGTACRTTTTGGGCGGTGAGCAAGGAAGGCGGAAGGGGCGCAGAGCATTTTCCGTGCATGCGGTGYTGCGGAAGCAGCYGGCGCCCGAGCTGCCGSCAGAGTTCAAATATCTGAACTTTTCGCCGCTCGACGCGTCTCCCACTGAAAACCGAAACAGACGGACTGGAAATCTTTACCTGAAATTGACCGTGTGCAGTTGGGTTTTCTGGCAGGACATATCAGCAACAATGCGGGTCATTTGCTCGGGGCCAAAAAAAAAAGTCCGTCAGCTGGCAGCTTCTGGAGTGACGAAACTAACCAAACAAATCGCCTCTAAATCATCTGGGGTGGGATTTATAAAACTGGTGTATGCACAATTTGWGCCCAGAAAMTTGCGTACGCCACTTTTTACGCCAAGGTTGTGATTTATAAAATCCAAACTTGACGTGAAAATGTGCGGTGCCTCACGCCAGCT
>NW_013952528.1:780781-783556 GCF_001266775.1 Austrofundulus limnaeus | reverse complement strand
GCCGTACGTTCACTTTTAGTATGGTTTCCACGCAATCCTTTACAAATGAGATCCCTGGTGAGTTAATTATCTGCTGTACACAACATTCGCTTGCTCTTTAGTAAATAAATCAAAGCCATTTTCTTTTATTTTATCGTTATTTCACCCGCCGAGGACACGCTCCTCCCACACCCCGCTGCTGCTGCTTGTTCTGGTCTGAACACTAGTGCGTTCTTCGATCTGAAAATAGCACGTCCAACAAGAGGCGTTTTGTGCTTTTTGGCTGCTCAAAACACATTCGGTGTGAACGTAGCATTAGAGTGTTTGCCTGGTGTACCAGAGGGATGCTTGGGTTGCAAGCATGAAAGTGTGTATTAGAGTAAAACTGACTGGGTATCAGGCTCAGTTCTGCACTGCAGGTTTGTGAAAGCTGAAAAGTGAGACATTACTGTCATCAGTAACCTAGATTCACGTCTTCTGTCGAAAATAAAAATTAAAAAAAATAAAACATTTGGTCCTAAAAGTACCCTTCATTCTTAAGGCGTGGGTGCATTTCTGAAATGAATCAGATTCCTCACCAGCATTTATCTTCTGATAAAAAAGGTTATTTTTACGTATTTATTTGGAATTTAGCTCCAAAATACACATTTACATATTCTAAATCAAAGTTTTTACTGCCTGAATGTAACAAAAAAAAAACCAGTCCAAATAATAAACAAATATAGTTGGACACTTATACATTGGTATTTCTCAGGTAAGCAAAACAGAATCATGAAGAATAAAGGGGTGGGGGGGTTTGAACATATTTATTTCACTTTGAGCACTGGAACTAGAAACATGACCCCAAAAATAAAATGACTTCTCTCACAATAGCTGTTGGCGCTTTGACTTCAGGAACAGCTAATGTGAGTTTGTTGATTTTATTTTATTTTATTTTATTTATTTATTTGTAAATTGTGGATTATTAGGTAAGGGATAAAACAGATCTTTAAAAAGTGAGGTTTAATGGAAGGATTAAACACATTAACATACCTGCTGTAGATAGCTTTACCTTGGCCTCACTTTGGAGAAAAAAATGAATTCTGACTGGATTGATGAGTCAGTTCAAGCAAGGTCCAAATGAATGTGGATTACGGATGTTTTTTGTTTGTTTTATGAGAATATTTTTTAAACTTCAGTAAAAAAACAAAATCTGGAATTAATGAAATATAATTTTATCAAACCTTTTTTGCAACCTTTCAACAGAAATGGTCTTAGTCAATAAAAGCAAGACATGTAACCTTAAACAGACCCTTTCAGAGGAGGGGAGATACTTCAGGAAAATGAAAATGTCATCCAATAATGCACTTCCTGGGAACCAGCTAGAACTGTTAATTTGATCCTGAACTCTGCCTTTCTGCCTGATTCAAATAAAAGACGATGGAAGCACTTTATGCTGCAGGTTGGGTTGAGAAGATTAACACATTTTCATATTTTTTACCTGTATAAATACGAGCGTGTATCAATATTTCACACTAATGGCCCAGAGTGTGCAATTAAATGTCAGCTTTCCATCCATTTTTATAGAATTTGCATTTACAGCCCTTTCTTCTGCTTCACATAAGGGTGAATTTTATTGCAGCAGGTGAATGGATGTCTGCTGCCTGCCTACGTTCCTGTAACTGCATCCTATTAAATTTTGGTTAATATATTTAGGGTAGTAGCAAAATAGCTGATAGAAACTGTAAAGTCACATTCTTTAAAGTTTTTTTAGGGCTTCTTCCATTTTTGTTGTTGTAAAACATAGACTTTACACATCAACTTCTCAAATTCTTACGAGTAGTAAAAATGCTACATATCTTTGTAGGGGTCACCTCGAGTGAAATTATCAAGGAAACTGTCTTTGACCTCAGTCCTCTGATGGGCTTTTAAAGGGACAAAAACTCTGTTCCACTCAGAACTGAATTTAGGTCACCTTAACTTTTCAAAGAGACATTCTCTTCCTTCTTAATCAGATAATAGACAGAAGAATATTCATCTTGTTTGATTTATTGTTCTCTTAACTGAAGGTTATTACACATTTTGATAATCAGAGAATGTTTATCAAAGTTACTGACAAGATTTTGTAGGCAGGATGGACCCAAATGCAGGCAGGCAGGACTCCAAATAATAAAAAAGTATTTATTAAAGAAAATAAAGAGCTGGTGTGGCAGCAAACAAAATCAAAGTCTATGGCATGGATAAATAATAAAAACCAAAACATGAACACGAGGACCAAGACTGAAACCAAACAGAAAACAATGAACGGACGAAGGTGGAAAGCACGAGAACCGGTATAAGTAGTCAGAGGCTAAATGGAGACAGCCAGTGCTGGCTCTAGCCATTTTGATGCCCTAGGCTCATTGAAGCGCACCCCCCCACCCCGAACTATGTCCCACCCACCCCAATTAAAACCCCTAAAGCTAAGTTTGACAGTTTGCTTTCCCAGAAAGCAAATAAATAACAATATACATGTCAACTTGTACGGATTGTCCATAAATTATAAGGATTTTACGTCATTTTGCAGGTATATGGACGTATAGGCAATCTCATGGATTTTTTTCAAGTCTTACGGATTTTTCAAAACATCATTTTCAAATTTATCTAACATGTCAGAGCCAGTAGGATGATTTAAAAATCAATAAACAGCATTAAATAGCCATCTTCCAACCTGTTCTGCTGGTAGAAATAAGCGTTGAACTTTTTCCACTCTCCTTTTCACCTGCTTCGCAGCAGGTGCGAGTTGGATGGATTTTTTTTGCAAGATTTACATATATA
>NW_013952528.1:777904-779401 GCF_001266775.1 Austrofundulus limnaeus | reverse complement strand
ACATAATACAGTTTATAAATATTTTTTTTTCATATATTTTGGTCTTTTTGTCAATTTATAATCAAACAGTCAGATTACTTAGAATTCAAGATACTGTATGTTTATATGTTTTGAAAGGAAATAAAATGTGCAATTATGGTGTCTTTATTGGTTTTAAATCAAATATGTCAGTGTTTTCCCATCSGTCTAAAGCTTGACTCCAATATTTTCTGGTCCTTTTAACGTTCTGCTCTGTTTATGATTTTGGTCCCTCATTTCCAAAACCTCCAGAGAGAGAAAAAAAAAATACAAAATTACTGCATTTATTGCTCAGCGTATATGACAAACCAACTTTGACAGATCAAGATAATCCATACCAGTGCTATGAAACACTAATTTGTATGAAAGTTTCTGTTTGATCATTATTTATTGTGCCCTAGTTTCATTTAACTTGCTTACATGCTGGTTGTCAATCACCTGATTCTCACAGGGAGACGAGAAAAAGTCTGCTGGGAAATATGCCTTCAAATCTAAGTAGATTTGCAAGCTCAGCTGTCATATCGAAAGAAGATGTCCCTATCTGAGCTGTCTTGCTGGGAGACCAATGAACGGATGGTGCCTGATAGAAAGAGTTCAAATTTAAACAATCTCTCATAATTATTAATATGAATGTTGCTGTTTTTGCTGTTAGGGTCTGGAAGGTTAAAACTGACTAAATATAAGGTAAGCATAAAAAGTGGGCGTGGCTCAATAATTGATAACACTTCAATTATTATTTATCATTGTATCATTTACTTGGCATTTTCATTCTCGATTTTAATAAATCTATTTGTTTTGGTTCTATGTATTATTTAAAATAATGTTTTAAATTTATACAATCTATATTCCATTAACATAATGCAATGATTTGCAGTGCTGAGCACAGTACCCCTGAAGCAATAGAACTAATTTCTTGATTAGTGCTTTGGGGCTTTTGCTACTTTTTTTAATTCATTAGTGAATTAGCACTTGATAAATTTATAGRCTAAATTTAGAAGCACTAACTGAGGTCTATAAATGTTATTGRTCAACATTATTGTTCACAGTTGAGGGTTAAAACTGTCACACAATGTCACTTATCTAAAAGGTAAAGTGTCAAACTCAAGGCCCACTGGCCAAAATGTGGCAAGGGCACTAAGTGACAATATTCTGCACACAATAAATACTGTCTCATGTTGACTGAAGTATGTTTCATGAGTCAACTGGATTATATTAGGGCTTTAGAATTAGCTTTTGCTAAAATTTTCAGTGCGTTAAATATTTGAGTTAGTGTTTTAGGGTTAGTGCAACTGATATTTAGATTAGTGCTGCCCACCACTAATGATTTGCAAAGCTCAGAAAACTCTATTGTTTTACAGTGAAACAATATTGTAGCAACAAAATTGTAATCATATATACACTCACCGGCCACTTTATTAGGTACACCACGCTAGTAACGGGTTGGACCCCCTTTTGCCTTCAGAACTGCCTCAATTCTTC
>NW_013952528.1:775268-776789 GCF_001266775.1 Austrofundulus limnaeus | reverse complement strand
GTGTGTGTGTGTGTGTGTGTGTGTGTGTGTGTGTGTGTGTGTGTCCAGTTCTATAACTGAGTTTTGAAGTAGGTTGAGATTTGGGTTGTTGTTTTTTTTGTTGAGCAGGTTTTATGCTCATCCTTTCATTCGGGGGAGAGTATAAGTTGCACTTTAAGAACTGAGGACACCAGCTGATGGAGTTTTTGGAAAAGAATGTTGTCCCCTTCTTAAAATTATTTTGTACGATTTTAGTACAGCAAGTTTTTCCTGTTCTCATGTGTTAATTAAATAGTTCCTTCTACAAGTTTTCAATGTAGATGGAAGTTGCCATAAAGGTATGAACAGGAGTGAACCTTCTCCCTTTAACACAAAGTGGAAAATTGGCAACTCTGAAATAGTGCATAAATTTCGTGTTGAAGTGCCAAAAGCGAGGGCTTGGCTGAGGCCTTGGAGTAACACTTGGATGAGGGTGGCTGCAGCTGGTGGGGTCTGAGGTCATGAACAGATGTCCTTCACAACCTCCAACTCTGGGCTCTTACTCTTTTGTCAGAATTCTCGTTTCAATCTGCCAAAAGCCCATCGAATGCAACTTGGTAACCCACATAAAAACACCAAAAATTTGAAGTAAGGAAATGTTTTCTGGGGTTACTGGATGGGTCGGTCGCTCACTGATGCAACAAATGAAACATTCAGTCCTTCAAAAACAAAACAAAGCACAGTTCACAGTACTTTCACATTTTAGGAAAGAACTTTATCTCACCTAACGTTTTTGGCCCATGCAGTTATTACTGTTTGTTAAAAGGACAAGAGTTTAGCTCACTTGAAGGTCTTATAACTCTCTTCAGCCTTTGCTTTCAGAATATTTGAATATGTTCAGTTAGTCCTCCTTTTATGTTGGGATTTATATGTTTGAACCATGTTTTTGATAAATGATGTAGCAACTGCTTGGGTTCTTTAAAATCTCAAGTCTGCGTTTGATATGCAAAGTTTTCAACTGGTTTAAGTATGAACCAAATATACATTTCTCCTCTTTTGCTGTTACTTAGGAGCCAATCCAGTCAGAAGATTTACCCARTCAAAATAATTTCTTTCTAAGAGTGATACATTTTGTAGTCAGTGTTTTAACTTTTAGTAGATGATTCAGGTACAGTCTTAAGAATAGATGAATTACATAAGTTAGGAGACCTAGCAGCTGATGAAGCATATCCACTTTTAAATAGAATCGATCCCACTACAGTGTACCACTTTATTATCATTTCCGATCATTCAATTGTTATTTTTAATATTCCTCAATCTATATTCTGCSTGAAAGAAGCCAACATTGATTTTTTTCTCTGTTGATTGTCCCCTTACCCAGATAAAGACAAAATAAAAACTTCTTTGTACGAGTGAGCTTAAGGTGAATTAAGCTTTTCCCACATCTCTCATACACAAGGTTATGAGGAAACTTTTACCAAGGTATTTCTCATTACTTGTTAATATCTTGACTGTGTGAAGTGACACAATTAGTGAACGTTCAGACGAGTTCAAGTTGATTCA
>NW_013952528.1:772775-774319 GCF_001266775.1 Austrofundulus limnaeus | reverse complement strand
GTAAAATAAAAACAGTAATTTAAATAAAAACACAATGAAAACATTGTAATCAGATTCTCTGTGACTTTTATGCCATTATAAACCTTTAAGGCATGGTAAGAGTAAAGAAGTGGTTCCACTTTCCTGTGACAGGCATTATCATGATTTAACAAATGCATAAACATTCTTAACTAACAAATGAATCATGAACAGAATAGATTGTTCTGTCCATTATCTGATTAAGAGAACTGAGTGGTTCTCTTCCACGGTTAGAATGACCTGTCATGGCCTAAATAGAGTTCAGTTTGTGACAGAGTTCCTGTCCTCTCGTCAGGCCTGTCCGAGGCCTGCTTAGAGGCAGTAAATCTTGTTTCTTCACTCGAGGTGACCCCAACAGATTATTGAATCGCATAATGAAACATCACACAGTGACCTCATGTTGTTCTCCTTTGTTCCTAATTGGTCTTTTCTGCTATGGTGTTTTGAAAATAATTACTCTTGCCTCCTTACGTGGCGAGGTGCCCTGTTGTGTTTTACAAGCATCAGGCAACCCCAGCAGTGCCACGACTGGCAAACTGATTGATTAACTCTGCAAATGTCTAAAGGTTGAGCCTCTCACCCCTTGACATTTCACTACAGTTCCCTTTTCTCCTTAACTTTGACTCCAAACGTGACAAAAGAATAACACRAGTAGGAAAAATACCCAACACAGAAAGTGGCCTTAAAAGAATAWATGTCAGGGAGAAATTTAGCGCAAGAGAAAAATGAGCTTTAATGCTTTAAGGTTAAAAAATAAAGGATGCAGGGCGATGACAGCATGCTTCTCGAGAGCATGTCTTTAGTTGTTTATTTGTGTTTTTTTAGTTTTTCTTACATTTACTGTAAATGGTAAGAGGGTTCCTTTGTCATGTCCAAGATGTATCTCAGTTTAATTGGGATTCAGAGGTTGTTATATTTAAATAATGCAAAGCAAAACATTTCTACAAGGAAGTCTTGACTTTTAATTAATCTATAGCCTCTTTGATTAAAAAAAATTCTGTGAAATGGTCTAAAATACCAGTCTGTCTTTATGTTTTCCTCTTCATAAATAAATGATGGAGTTGGCCACATCATGCAGAKATGTAATATTTCAGAAATGAAGCGAGAATTGTGGAACCAAAAGAGGTGTGGAGCAGAACTGAGTTGTGTTGGCATAACTCAGTTGGCATTGAATGTGTGATGGACATCTCCTTTGTATTATTTCCAAAACATGTATGAACTCAGCAAACTGATTCTCTTTGTTGTTAAGTAAGTTTTTWAACTGTGGTGCATTTTCTGAAATGATGTCTTTTGTGGCAACTTACTGAAATAAAAATGAAATGAAAATAAAAGAAACAATGAAACATAAAATGAACAGATGAAATCATGGATTTTGATATTGGTGTAAAGCTTGTGATTTGTCCAAATTCTTAAAGATTCAGAAGTCAATCAGCTTCTAAGACTATGTTCACACTGCTGGAAAATGTAATCCAAATCCCCATGTGTATGGAGGACCTAAAGTAAGTAAGTGAGTGAGTGAGTGAGTG
>NW_013952528.1:769711-771336 GCF_001266775.1 Austrofundulus limnaeus | reverse complement strand
TAGGGTTGGGCAATATAGGCAAAAAAATGAATCACAATTAATTGTGGTATTTAGCCGATAACGATTAATTTCACAATTAATCCCCTGGAGTCCCTGGACACCTTTATGTCCTGGTCACATGACCAAAGTAGGTGGGAAGGATTTGCTCTTCATAAAATCTGTTCCAAACTGTGTCAAAATTACAGACTTCAAGCTACACATCAAATTTTAATTTGTGTTGACAGATAAATAAATTACAGAGCTTTTTTTTTAAATGTTCATCATATTTGAAGCAGAGAGGAGCAGCGAGCAGACTCTGCCTGGTGGCATTAATCGTATTAATCGTCAAGTGCCAAAAAGTAATCGATTCATGTTTTGCTGACGATTAATTGCACACAATATGATTATGTCCAACCCTAGAAGCCATGACCCAGTAAAGATAAATCATTTTATTAACTACAACACCTTTGGATTTTCTGGAATYCTGTGACTGCTTAGACCAGATGTCATCACCCCATCACATTACTGATTTACAAAGCTGGCTTACCGTTATGCAATTATTACCACTTACAATTCATGTGGATTGTTTCAATTTTGTTGCTACCTTACTTCATTGCACTAAGGTGCATCAGTGGTGAGTTGGTTTTGACCCGCCTTGTTGCTTCGCTCCATTCAGAAATCACACCAAGGCAGACAGAGGACATCTAAGTCCCAGCTTTAAGTGTTGGAAGAGCTTTACAGGACTGCATGTGACTATCTTAATACCTATAAAGCCAAGTTAGGCAATCTGATATCCTTAAGCTTCAGTACTGTGATAATATATATATATATATATATATATAGTATATTCTTGCTTGTACAACCCACTCACCTCCAGCTGAGCATTTTCCCAGCAGTAAATGTCATGATCCAGAGGTGAAACAATAACTCTTCATGCTGCCTACGTACTGCCTACAATTCAATGTGTATAAATGATTTGCCTTGTGGCTGTGTTGACCTGTAAAATACCCTCACCAGGCTTTTCTTATTATAGCCTTTGACAAAAGGGACATTTTAAGGATTGYGAAACATTGGGGGATTAGCCCAACCTAAGAATAAAGATTTTAATACATCCGTCACAAAAAAATCAACAGTCTAAAAATAAGTCTAAAAATATAATGAACTAAACAACTTGTATCTATTCTCCCTCTGACCAGCACTATCAATGTGTAATCTGCCAAGAAACCTTTGCTCTGGTCATGATTTTCTACTTGAGAAGGCACTATGAGAGCAACTGTGTCTGACACAATGTAAAATAGTCTCTCAATGCATTTGAAATTCTGGTTGATTTATTTTTGTTAAAAAAATAAACATATTTTAGCATGTATTTCTATATAAGAAAACAATTTTCTTGTAGTCATAACTATTTACATTACAAGTTTATTTTATACCCCCTCTTGTTCTGTAATTGTTGCAGTTCTTTTTTTTTTCTTTTTCCAAAAACTTATTTGGATTTCTGTTTAAATGGAAATTGTGATTTTTGTTATTTTGAATGAAAAGACAATTTTACTTTGACAATTTTCAGTCTTGTGGTTTTTCTAGAAATAATAATAAATGTACCTTCAAATTTTTGTATTTGAATAACCCAATACTACACTGCATAGTCC
>NW_013952528.1:753599-768545 GCF_001266775.1 Austrofundulus limnaeus | reverse complement strand
GTAGTATTATACTCGGATAATTTTTTTTTACTTATGTATTTTAACTGAAATATCGGCAAAATTGTTGAGTCCAGACATGAGACTGTGTTGTAAAAAGCAGTTGAAACAAGTTCACCTCTGACACTCTTCCGTTCTTCAGAGCGAGATAATAACAGATCCAAGCAAGAGACATGATGGGGAAAAGTGTCCTGCAGCTCAGTAATGACAACAAACTAATGATATTAACATGTGACCGAGCCACTGCTGGAACACATGGAACACACATCTCCGTCTGTAATGGCTGCCGTCTACTGGTGTTCTAAAATAGTCTGTATCCCCGAGAAAAAAAAGTTTCCCCATCAGAGGGGGCGCTCGCGAGTAGGAAGTTATCTGCTTGTATCTGCTTGAAGATGGCCCAAAKCTCATGTAAAGTCTCTGACTTTTGTGTTGGTGCTTCCTGGTGGACTATGTATAAAATGCCAGAATTCATAAGACGCTGCTACAGCTGATATACTGTATGTTTGTTGTCAAAATACCTTTTAGTACATATGTTGTTAAAATAAAATGAACAGTCCAATGATGATTTTACTGATATTTATAAAGACTGCAAAGGCTGAAAAATCTTGAAGTCTGSATGAAATTGGAGGTAGTTTGAGGATTCAAATTTTTATGCATTTTAAGCTAAAAAAAAAGGGGGGGTCGTATTATACATGAGATCGTATTATACACGAATAAATACGGTAAAAGTCAATTAAACTTCTTATTTTCATTTCTGGCAGCTGCTCTCATACTTAAAATAGAAGAAATATATAAGAAGAAAGAAGAATAAATCAGGTAAATTTTATTTAATTTGATCAAGTATATGTTAAAAGATTTAACTGAGCAAATTAAGTGAAATTTACCTGATTTATTCACAGATCTTTAACTATATTCTTTATAACTTTTACTAGATGATGATGAGTAAATATTACATGAATTTGTAGTATTTAAATTTACTTACCAAACGTTATTGCAAATCGTTTACAGGATTTTCTCTGGTAAATCTTACAAGTTAATTTTTACAGTGTACATGTTTTGTCATAAATACTTCTATCAATAACATGTTTTCTTTGTCTCTCTTCCAGAGGTAAATACACCTGGACCAGTCCTGTGTTTGTGTCTCTTTCCTGTCCCAAACCCAGCCGGTCGAGGCAGATGGCTGCCTCTCCTGAGCCTGGTTCTGCTGGAGGTTTCTTCCTGTTAAGGGGGAGTTTTTCCTCTCCACTGCTGCTGGTGTGCCACTCAGGATGGGAGACTGTGACGAAGCAAAGATTATGCGTAGTCTGCTGGCTTCTTTAGATTTATTGTTCTTGTTTTTTTTTTTTTTGTTTGTTTTGTGTGTGTACAGTGCCCTGAGACAACAGTTGTTGTGACTTGGCACTATATACTGTAAATAAACATAACTGAATTGAATTGATATTGAAGGTGAGAATGGATTCTATAAGTGACCGGTAAATAATGAATAAAATCTTTTTGCAAAAATATTAAATTTCTTAACTTTCTGAAAAGATGAAGAGCTTTCTTGTAGATTCTATCAGGTAGAGTTTGGAAGGACAAACAAGTGTCCATCCATGTCCCTAAATATTTAGAGCACCCTACTTGTTCAACCAACTTAAATTTTGGAAAGTTTTTTTTTTTTTCATAAAAAAAATGTTTCAAACCCAGACCACAAAAACTAAGTAAATAAAACTAGGATTAAAACTGAAAGGGTAATAGAGCGTGTACTAAAATGTCAAAACTAAAGCAAATTTGAGCTAAAATTTATTCAGATTGATATATTAAAAATATGTCATGTTGAAATAAATTTGAGGTTCAAGAAGACAAATAGATATTGGGTGAGCAGGTTTCTATGTTCTGAGTAAACACAAAAAGATGGGCATGCCTTTGAAAAGATTTGGTATTTCATGCAGCTGGACACCCCAGTGTGCTGGTTTTTCATAGAAACTAGCTTTTTATTTTCATACTTTGAAGTATATTACAAAAAAAAAACTGTAGCAGTAGTTTGACTCTCTGCCTTTCTTTGCTTGATAATAACTTAGTGGGAGGAAGAATTTGGTTCCATTTCAATGAATTAATTTGTGAAGAGGCACTGTCCATTTGTAATGTTTTATTTCAGATTGACAGTTTTTATAGCTTTGCGTGAATAAATATTTTTTTTGTCTTTTAACATGTAAGTCATGGCTCAGAAAAAGGAACAGATACAACTTTTAATTTTTTGTCAGATGAAAGCTGAGAAATAAAAGCAAGAATGAGGATTCTGACTCAACCTTGAGACACACCTAAAAAAAAAACCCTTAGCTAAACCAAATATTAAAATGACTTCACTGGTTCAGAGGAAGGAAGAAATGACAAAACAACAAGCCATGTATGCTACCACAGACCAAACTCTTGGTTCAGAAATGTACTCATAAAAATGACAGAACACACTTTAATTAACCCAAGCGAGAGTGACTGAAACAAAGCACTGCTTTGTGAATACTTGTTATGTGGATAGGAAGGCAATCTAGTCTGTAAAAATTTGAATTGGGCAAATGATTAAGTTCCAACCAAAATCCTTGTCAGATCAATAATCTTGTTCTTAGATCTAATGAATGAAACGAGATCTCATGCAGGAAAGAGTCTAATGAAAGTCATTACTTGACTGTAGTTGGACTGAAATAGAAAAAAAGACTTCAGGCTGTCGGCACTGATCTCATTTTGATCTGTATCTTTCGTCCGTGCTAACACTAAACCAGTACTAGTTGTGGATGTGAATCATCTCTCTTAGRCTGTGGAGACTTTTAAGCACTTTAAATGAAAGGATAGTTTTTTTTTGCCTTTTTTTCCCACAACAGTTCCTACCTTTTTCCTTGGATCTGCACGTTTGCATGGTTTTATCCACAGCTTTTTTCTGGGTTGTCTTTGTATTAAGTAGACTTCTTCAACAACGATAAAAAATCATCAAGATATTCCACATAGTCTAAGACTTTTTTTCTTAACCCTTAGGCTTRAAATTATAAAGAGCAATACCTTGACCTTAGCATACCTGAGAGCAACTCCATCCARATGATTCTTTTACTAATCAGATCATGCCTGGGTGCCTCGACCTTGGATGTAACATATCACCACTGTCCCCTAACAGTCTCTTTAAAGCAAGCTGAGATTCAAAACCCAGAAACAAAGTTGAAGCTTTGAACTAGAGTTTAAAAAAAAACATTGATTTAGATACTGCAGCTAAATTTTTAAAGGTCTCCTCTAGCTGAAACTGGCGTTCAGTGAGATCCGGCAGGAATTTCTTTAACACAAGTTTAATTTTTTTCCCTAAAGGCTTTAGGAAACACTGTTTTATTCCTTTACTTTAGACTGCTGTGACTGGGAATTGATCAAGAATTTGACCATATGAAATAAGCTCATTAATGAAGTCACAGCCAGAAAAAAAAGTCTTACAACATAAAAGCTTTTTTTGAAGTAAAAAGTTGTTTTTTATAGATATTTTAAGCTGCCCTAAAGCTTCAACACACAAACCTTTATGGTGAATCACACACAGGAACAGGATAAGAGCTGAAAGCRTGTTTTGGTGATGAGGCAGACTTCATATATCACCCCTGCGTCTGTACATGAGGAAAGCAATTAARGCTTGGAGAGCCAACAGTGGAAAACAAGCAGCAGATGAGCGTGTCCCCTTGAATTGATGGGTCTGAAATGTGTTTATGTTGAACGCGGTCCATCTGAGGGCTGCCGGATCCTCCGTGAGCTGCTCATCATCCTAAAAATAATATGTAAATCCCCCTGCTCTCCCCCCCCAGTTCCTACCATGTCAGTACCTCTTTGACTCACTCTCCCGTATTCAGCATCTCCCTGCTGCCTCTCAGGCTGCTTCTCCTCTCAGTCTGCCTCTCTTTCTCCTATTCCGTCCATCAGCTCTGGCTCCTTACTGCTACCTGCTGCTGTTTTTCCATTTCTTCCCCTTTTTCTGCGGCTCCAGAAAGTGCAGCTGATGGATGCAGTCTGCAGTCAACTGAAGGCAAACGGGGTTTTAGCAAGCCAAGCTCAATAAATCAATCTGCTTTCCTAATGAGTCTATTTTATTTCTAAGTTTTATTTGTTGAATGACTGCTACAGAGTTAGTGGATGAGCTAAAAGTGAGTTTTGCTGCAGTTTTACCAATCTTTCTTTGTTTGTATGATAGTTTCTCATTATGTATGTAATGTGTGTAACCATTACATTGGTTAACTTTGATCCTATGATAAATGTGTTTCCTCATATATAACAGTTGTGGTTCATTCTTGACGTTGAGGATTAGGAAAGGCTATTCTAATTTAATAAAAATAAAAATGCAGGACAGCTGTGGATGAGGGTTAGGGTAGTTGCTCATCTACACTCTAAAAATGAAATGTTGGATTTACTTAACCATGTTATGTKACCTGGTTCCACTTAACTGAGTTGAGTAAATTCAAAGCAACATACTCATGTTCTTTGGCTAAAAAAACTGGTATATTGCTTTGAATTTACTCAACTCAGTTAAGTGGAACCAGGTAACATAACATGGTTAAGTAAATCCAACATTTCATTTTTTAAAGTGTAATGTGAGAGTTGGCAGTTCGACTCCCCGCTATGTCKAAGTGTCCCTGGCCAAGACACTGAACCCCCACTGCCTCCGATTGTGTGTCTCATCAGTCTCTGTAGATTGATTTACCTGTATCAGCTTTGCAGAGAGATCTAGTAGAGTGCTGAATGAATGTGTGTGAGTGGGTAAATGAGGACACAGATTGTAGTGTAAAGCGCTTTGAGTATCCTGGTGGGATAGAAAGGCGCTCTATAAGTGCAGTCCATTTACCATTGGAATTTTTAATGTTAGTCTTTCTTTATCCACGTATGTTCAAATTTCTGATTGTTGTTTTGAGTTGAAATTAAAGAATTTGTTGGTATAATAGATTTTACTTTACTACTTTGTGCATTGCCCCWGCACCACAATGATGCTGCCACCACCATGCTTGACAGTTTGTACAGAGATTTTTAGGCTTGAAAACTACAGCTTGACTCCTCCAGGTGTACTTCTTTGTGCCCAAATAACTTGATCTTCATCTTGTCTGACTACAAAACTTTTCCACAAGAAACATTTGGTTTGCCTGATCTTGACAGTGTCACTTTTGAAGTAGTATTTATTTATTTTTTTATTTATTTATTTATTTATTTATTTATTTATTTATTTATTTATTCTTTTGGTCTGCACTAGAGATGTGATGTTTGTGAAGAATCTGCTGAACGTCTCTTTAAAACAAATGATGGGAACAGAGTTGCAGGCAACAGGGAGCCATTCCTCTTTTTGTCTTTCTCCTCCTCCTCATGGTTTTCTGGTGTTTTCCTCCTAAATTGCAGAGATGTGCTTCGTCTTTGCTTTTCCAATGAGATAAAGAACAAGTCCAGGTGAGAAGCACAACAGTTCAGGTGGGTTGCACGTCACATTGTCTGTCCCTTCTGTTTTATATAGTGACGTAAAAAGAAGTGTCCAAATCAATTTTTTTTTATTTTATTGTTATTGTTTTTTTTTACATTCTAGTTGCAAGTCTTGTATCTTTTTTACATTTTTTTTCTAATTGAACTGACTATTGTTGGCTCTCTTTGAACTGAAGCCAACATTAGACCAATTATATTCAAAAACTATTATCCATTTACAATTTACTTAGCAAACTGGATCAGAAATCAAATGTAAGACAAATTCTTCTACACTTACCTTTGTGTGTTGAATTTCTAAATGTTGGGGTAATTGAACTGAAAAAGACCTTAGCTGCCATCCATAAATCTGTTTTTTTCCCCCAGTGACAATAGATACATTTTCAACAATTTCTTTTTCTGAGGCAGCCAAATGTCCAGAGAAATTCTGAACTTTCTATGCAATCTTCCCCAGCTTCATTTGGACTGCATGCCATCAGCTCTAGCAGCATTCAGTGCCATTCCCTGTTGGAGAAAAGAAAATATCTTAACTCCCAGCTTACATTCATGCTCTGGGCAGATTGTGGGTTCACTCAAAGACTTTACTCTGGGACAGCTGAGCCTATTCCACTGGGCAATGAGTTTTAGATACCGTGAGGAGATTGTAAAAAAAAAAAAGACTGGAGTAATCTTGGGTCACCTTCTCAGAGCATCAGTCAACAGAAACACGAGCCGACCTCCAACTACTCCACCACCTCATCCTCTGACTCCTCTGTTGTCTTTATTGCTCCTTAAAGTTCTCCTCCCAATGATTGTTTAATGGGGACACCAACTGTTCGATTTTTTATTGTGGTAGAAAAGGGTGGTAGTCTGTAGGTTTTCTTTCAGTTTTTTTTTTTTTATTCCTGTTTCGAATATACTGTAACAATCTTTGCCGGCTTGACTGTTTTTAGTTCTTAAGTTTGTTTAATCCTTTCAGCTTTGGGTATTCTTTTCTTTGCACACCTGCTTTTTATTGGTGTTTTATTTTCTATTGAATCTCTTTGTACAGTATATGTCTTGTTTTAGTTTAGCTTGAATGGATCTACTCCCCTGACTGCTGCCAACATATTCAAATTTGGGATTTAAGGGTTGCATTGATACATACAATGTTGAAATTGCTTACTAGTCTATTGCATATAAAGGGAAATTCAGACAGTAAGAATAATTATTTGAAGTCCAATAATAAATGTTCATCCTTAACTTGCAGGAAAACAGATGGACCAGTCAATTATTACACTTTTGCAACWAAAACTATTGATGTTTGTATGGTTAATGGACTGGACTTCTAAAGCACTTTATCAAGCCCCATGGGGACCCCAAAGCACTTTACACTGCAGTCATTYACAYACTGATGATGGTAAGCTACATTGTAGCCACAGATGCCCTGGGGCACACWGGCAGAGGTGGGGTTGCTGCACCGGCACCATCAACTGGATTTGACCACCATCAGTAGGCAAGGCGGGTGAAGTGTCTTGCCCAAGGACACAACTGAGACGGCTGGAATGGGGGTTCAAACCAGCGACCTTACGGTGTGCAGCGCTGCGCTGTGGCTTCTGAATAAATGAAAATGATTTAACACAGTTGTTTATACTTTTAGCAGCTCTTTTTATTCCACAACTGAGCTGCTAAAAATGACAGATTTTCTTTTCTGGATCTCTGACAGACGGACTTCAATCTCTGAACTCGTAAAGTTTTTCTTTTTTAAGTTTTCGCTGTCTTTTTCATGAATGGACACTTCCTGATATCTGAGGCAGGAATCATAGCCTTATATGGTGTTTTTGGGGTGGTAATTATGCTAATCTCCTCTCGCGTGCACGAGCAGCTGGATAGAACAGGTGGAATTTACGCAGCTCATTTATGCACGTTTCCTGAAGATAGAAGTGTTTGTTGAATCTGACGTGACATGTTCGTACGAACCCTTTGTACGAACAAAAGTAAGAGAAATTTAGGATAAAAATACGAACATGTTCTTGCATGAGGCCCAATGATGCCAAGGGAATCACCTCATCTGCAAACAGTGCTTTAATAAAACAGCCTCAGGGTACATTCACACCAGCCCTGTTTAGTCCACTTTATTTGAATTTTAGTTTTTTTTGCCTAGAAAGATTGGAATATTTGGGGAGGTGTGAATGCATAACTGAACTCAGGTCCACCTTCAAACCTAAGTCTTGGCTCAGTTAAAGCAAACTCTGGTGCAGTTCAAATGCACATGTTAATGTCAAGCTGACCGGAGGCCACTGCAAAGGCAGGAAGTGGACTACATTGCAGGGCATTCCGAGTACATACAACCAAAGCAAACAGGCGTGTCGAGCACTAGCAGGAGAAATGGCTTTCGCTGAAGTGTTTGTTTGGCCCATTTGCAAAAGACAAAAAAAAAAAAATGCTACAACTAAAATCCAACATAGATCCAATTTTGTTTGTTAAGGAAATTGCACTCATTGTCTTGTTTAGAGGTTTTCATGTTGTTTCCTTCACTGGATTTTAGTGCAGTGTTGCCACAGGCGAGGAGTAAACTGGTTGCTTGAAGGGTTTGGTTTGTTTGAGCAGTGCAGTGTGAAAACAAACCACACAAGCTGAAAATACAATAAATGTTGCAATTTTGGTCCCCAATCAAATCGAGTCTACCAGACGATCAGGTGTGAAAACACCCTAAAATCCAGTTACCTTTTAGTCACCTCTTACACCATTTGTTTGACTATTTTTAACACCTTACAGCTAATGTCAAGTCTTGTTGTTGCTAGCATTATAACATCAAATAGGGCCTTAGCTCTGGTGCGTTGACCTACTATAAACTTGGTGTTTTGCGTTTTGAACCAGTTGAAAATTGCTCGATAAGCAGTTTAAAACATGTTTTCAGTTTAGCTTCACGCTATTTTTAGACAACTTTGCAGAATGCCATGCATCTGTGTTTAAAAGGTCACTTTTGATTTTGTTGAGTAGCAACCAGCTGTCCGTCTGTACAGAAACGTTCTTATCTGCTTCTCAGATTTTTGATTTTTTTTAACGTCTCTGCAGCATCACAGAGGAGCCTGAACTTTAGATTTTTCCCCATTTAAATTTCACTTTGTGCAGCCGCGGCATGAGTGATTTAGTGAGAAACGAGCGGCGTCTTTGTGGTAAATTAGGGTAATGTAAGACAGATTAGGCATGTGAATTCAAGGTTCACCAGGCAGACAAAGCTTACAGCGCTGCACTGAGAGTAATGAATACTGTATTACCCATGAGAGTCGACAACACTCGCTCCGCTGAGAACCAGAAGCAGGCTTTGTGAGCCTACAGTAATCAMCACTGTGCCCCTAATGGTATCGGCAGAACAAATACTGATTTAAACTGTTTAATTTATAGACTAGCACCAATGTGTGTGTTTTGTCCTTTGGAAATCAACTATAATAAAAGCTTTTTTAATAAACATTGAAATTCAGAAATTATGACTTCAGTAAATCTTATTTTTTTCCTCTTTGCAAAGACTTTATTAGTCCAAATGTACACCATTTTTTTTCTAAACCAGCTCAGGCCTGGAAACAAAACAATAAATGCATTCTGTTCTGCCCTCTGGTGTTCATTTCAGATGATACATATATTTATGGTGTTTTTCCGAGAACCTTTCTTCTCGCTCCTCTTCTTTTCGGGGACGACCTCTCGTGTCGTGCGCAAACCTGCAATTTCCATAAGTGCTTTTCTTGCAGAAAGTCAGTGATTGATGCGTGTGTGCGTACCGTTCATGCATCAGCATAAAAAAATAGAAAAAAAAAAAAGAAATAGAAGCGCTTGTGTTGATGAGACACAGGACAAGAAATGGTGATTTAAGTTTTCACGCCTGCATGAATCCTACATGAGGCTGTTTAACAAGTGGAAGAGCAACAAGACTGAAGCGTGGCCAAAACGTGGAATTGCTCTTGGAAAAGTCTGTCGGCAGCATCTGATCTGAAAAATGAATAAAGGCAGACGTAGGATGATCTGATTTCCGATTCACGGGTGGCATCTTTTCCCGTCTGTGTTTTCCTGATAATGTAGATGCATCTTTTGAACCCAGCTGGGTTTCCTCTGCCTCATTTGATACTGTAGATAGATGAAGCACAAAAATACCCCCTGACTAAGGAAAACTGAGAGAATAACTCAGATTATTTATTCATTTAGTTTTTTTTTTTACATCTTAAGAAGTGTTGTCAGGGCTTTGTACTGAAGCCTGCTTTTTGAAGAATAAATGAAGATGTGCTGAAGSAGATAGAGTGCTCCACTCAATTCCATGGTCACCTGAATAAGTGATGCTGCTGAATGGCTCTTGCGTTGAACTGTAGACGAAAGACTGTCACTCTTTCGCCATGGAAACACACAAAACACATGAAACTGTGGCACTGAACATGTTGATTTGTATTGTATTTTACAGAGATGTTTAAATTGGAAAAAATTACACTGTATGTTCAAACCAATAAAAAAAATGTTGAAAAGAATACTTCAGATCAGATGAAGAGGTTTGAAGTTCTGATCATGAACATCTTACCTATTTGATCGGCCACAGTTTGGAGAACTAAACTTGAAATTTGTGTTTGGTAGATTATTTCTTTGTTGTAACAATGCTTCTTGGTGATACATCTTATACTGTTGGAAAGTCTATTATTAGTTTCCCTTTTTAAAAAGTACCGCATTAGTAAATAACATGCATTTGTGGGATGAGCAGTAAAGCTGAGTATGTGGGTTGCACACATGACACTTCTGTCCCCAGGTGCTGCCAATCAGGTGCTATTTGTTGCCAATGAGCACTTTTACAAGAAGGAAATAATCTACCAAATACACATTTCCTTACTTTTTGTGCGAAGTATAGTTTAATTCTGACCAGATTCACAGGTTAACAGCTAGTCTGATCCATTACACTGACATTATTTAAACTTTACATATTCAATTAAGCAGAAATATTATTATATTCTTGCTTGAAGTGTCTCAGGCAAAGGAAGTGATACAGTAAGCTGCTATTTACATTTGCAAAAAACTTTAAACATCTCTCTCACTGTATTCCAAATCATTAGGCCAACATTTTTCTCTGATGATGTAAATAGTAGACACAAATGACAGCATAATTTTAAGTGATCAACTGTTTGAGTATAATCCAAATGTTAATGAAAACCCTCCCAACGACAACAGTATTTTCTCAATGCACTGTTCCAATTTATTACGCAAAAGTTTCAAAACATTTTGTAGTTTCCTGATGCATCTCAGTAATCCAGGTAAAAAATCAAAAAGAAAAAAAATTGTATAGGTCTTCTGGACGGGTTCTTCTCTAATGAAACGTTTCGTCTCTCCTCCAAGAGACTTCTTCAGTCTGAGAGTTTCAGGCAAAATTCAGGCTTTTAAGCCCTGCCACCATGTGACTGATACTCACATCACATGGCTATCGTTGACACCTAATTAACACTTATTGTTAACAGGGGGTAGAGTGATACTGGCAATAGCCGCGCTGTAGGAGGAGGACAATTGAAAACGGAGGCCTCCACCTCTGTTTAATGATGGACGGTCTTTCTTCACAAAAATGGCTTCTTTTACTCCTCTCTCAAACCAACGTTCCTCTCTATCAAGAATGAGAACATCCTCATCTCTGAAAGAGTGACCGYTGGCCTGTAAATGAGTGAAAACTGCAGAGTTCTGGCCATTAGATGTAGCTCGTCTGTGTTGGGACATTCTTTTGAACAGTGGCTGCTTTGTTTCCCCGATGCATCGAAACGTTTCATTAGAGAAGAACCCGTCCAGAAGACCTATACATTTTTTTTCCTTTTGATTTTTCCTTTTGGCACCAGCAGCTTCAAATATCTGTTTGCTGCTTTGGGCTGGCATTTTAGCAGCTGCTCTTAATCTGATGTATTTGTCTGGCAGAAACCTTCCTCTTTGTGCCTTTATCTACACAAACCTACTGTATGTGCTCTGACTCAGCCACAAGTCTCTTAACAGGTATGATGAGCTCACTTAATTTTTTGTGAGATGTCTAAAGTTCTCATTTCTTGTCCAAGGCACTCAACTATTTCCTTGTTTTCAGCAACAGAGATCCTTTTTCTTTGCTTAAAAGTGGCTGTCTGCTTTATAATATGAAACATTCTTCTTGAGTAGTTTTTCCTAGTCGAACTCACCTAATTTTTCTAGATGGGGGCGGCTGTGACAGAGTGGTTAAAGGATTGTCCTGGAACTGGAAGGTCGCTGGTTCGTTCCCCCATCCAGCTGTCTCAGTTGTTGTGTCCTTAGGCGAGACACTTCACCCCAATGCCTCTGATGTGTCCCATCAGTGTATGAATGTGATTGGCACTGATTAGTCTCCATAGATGACTGTACATGTTAGCTTTGTAGGAGATCTGGTAGAGTGCTGTGTGAATGAGTAAATGAGGACACAGATTGTAGTGTGAAGCACTTTGAGTGTCCTGGTTGGGTAGAAAGGCGCTATACAAGTGCAGTCCATTTACCATTTACCTGGCAAACAAATGATCACAGGTGTCTGAGACTGATTTCAGTGATCCAATGAGCCCTGAGACAGATCATCCATACCATCATTGAAAAACCAAAAGAAAAATGCATATTTTTACCACTCAAATACAATTTTCATAATAATCTGGAACATGGTCTAGAAAAATGTGAAACTGACACTAAAAATTTACGCTCAGACTCGCTAAGTCAAACTGAAAGTTTGTTCCAGAGTATTGAAGCTAGTGCCTGTGCCGTCAAATTTTTGTAACACACATGAATGCATTTTTAGAAAGAGGACATTTATAAAATATCGCAAAATAAATTTAATGTCGCTTAGATGAAGAGATATTTGCCTGTGAAGCAACAGGAAGTGATGTCACAGGGGAATGTCTGCATGTGAACAGAGCGTTGCTACAACAGCCAACAACCCAGACTGTAGAGAAGAATCTGATGTTTCTTAAGATTATTTTGAGTCACTATCAGAGAGATGAAGAGTCAGAGTTCAAATAATATTGTTTCAATAAATAAAAACCAGAGAGTTTTCTTTGTTAAAGAGTTCCCCTTTGATGTCACTTTCTGTTTCTCTTTGGCTGAACCAAGTTCAAAAGAAAATATGCCATTTATGTGACAAAATTGGTTAAATAGTGTGTATTATTCCAACTTTCTTAAATATAAAGATGTTTTCTTTGACTTTTTGTATTTGAAGAATATGCATGTCACAGGCACTTTAAGTAATAAAAAAGAAGAAGGAAAACCAAAAGATGTCCACTGCTTGGTTAACAGCCATCTAATTATCTGATCTGTGAGTGTGTGGGAGCAAAGAGACCTGAGATGTAAAACAGAGCCTGAGCAGGTGCTGTAGTGACTGAAAATAAGTCAATAAAATCTTTAATGAACAGAGACTCTGTGGAACCTGGCCAGGGCTGGAGCTGTGAAGCGTTGACTCATTAGGAGAACTCCCTCATCGTTTATGTGACCAACATCAGCTAAATGTCACCAGTTAAACTAAGATTAGCTCCTTGAACAAAGAAGAAACTAACACCAAAACAGAAACAAAAAAATGTTGTTAATTTTTCTTTTTCAGTCAGCTGAAGACACAACTCAGATGCTGTTGTTTTCAAGTGTTTGCAACCCATAAATCCTAAAATGAAGAGCCTTCCACAACAGATTTCCTGGCGAGCCCAGTGTGAGTAAAAAAAAATGGAATAAAAAAAGCGTTTTGATGGTGTGGAATGAAGAGCTGTTCTGAGTGACTGCCTGATTACACAAGACGGCTAATCAGTGTTGAAACATCTGTTAACAGGAGGACATGTTGCACCACAAACTGCTCAGAACACCAGGCAAACAAAGACTGCACTCCGGTTCATTCAGCTGCTGATCTGTGCAGAAAAACAGTCAAATTCGATGGGATCAGGATCTACAGGGAAGATATMATCAAATTTTAGGTCCAACATGAATAAATTAACTCATTTAATAATTTTGCATTAGATTAATGTGGCCAATAACAGTAGAAATCATGTCTATGAATCTATTTTATGTTGCGATGAACAAACTAGAATGGTTGTGCGTGTGGTGAGAAAAGGGTGTAGTTTCTCAAATTAAACAACAGATGGCAGCACTGGGCAAGGTTTGAGCTTCACAGGGCTTGGAGTTTTTCCACTTTAAAGCTTGCACTCCTCAGCCATATACTTTAAATACTATTCATGAAGAAAAATGTAATAAAAATTTGCAAGTGAGGAAAATGTATTAACTTTTATTCATTTTTTTAGGCAAATCTCACATGAGATCACATATCTTCTTTTGTAAAGGAGGCCTCTGCCTGTTGTGAAGCAACGGTGCTAACCGCTTGTGCTGCCAAATAACATCTGCTACATAAAATGATATTTCTCTCTAACATTCATTACAATATGTCACTGAAAAGTGATAATACTTTTGCCTGAGTCCTTTTTTTTGTCTGTTAGCAAAATATCATGAACCACTCAACGGATTTTAATGAAAGGATTTTTCTTTTATTCCCAACTATAGTGAATTGGGAGTCCTTACCTGATTAAGTCAGGGAGAGSAGCAAGAGAATTAACCTTTTCCTAAATGTCAGTGAAACAAAGTGGAAGTTTGAACTTTAGGAGAAGACGGGATGTTTACCACTGGAGAGTAATTAATAGTACTCCTGGTGAGGAATAAAGAACATCTACATCTGTCACACTCCTGTTCAAAGTGTGTGTCACAAGAAAAGACCAGACAGCATGAGTGGTGTGCAAATGACATTTCATAACATTACATGTTTAGAAAATGTCAGATACATGATGTTAAGGAGGAATAGGAAATAAATGGAATTTGGACTTCATCCCAGATTGAAACTCCATCAGAAGAGGAACAGAAGAAAGAATATATATTTTCCTTTCTGTCTTTGTCTGCATTACAGSACCTGCCTAAAGCAAAACTGTAAAGGAATCTGAGCGTAAAACGGTATTTATACCAGCAGGTGTCAGTCCAGAGCCACAGTTATTCCTCCAAGGACCTCATTTTTCTGTTTTGCTATGAAAACCCATCCAGCTGCCTGAAGACCATCACAGATAAACAGAAAAAAAGTAAACAGCAAACTCTAACTCCATCCATCATATTTAAGAACATTTTGGGGTTAAATTCAAAATGTTTAACCGTCCACACCCAAATCTACTGAAATAGTACTGTATTTAGCAGTTACATTTTGTCTGCATGTTCTTAAAGGTGTTCTCTAATGCAGTGGTAACTAAACTTAACAGTAGCAGAGGCCTGTGCTCTTATGGCTGATAAACATTGGTAATTTAAATATACTAACCAACTAGGGCAAAAAAGCACCAACCTAAATAAATAAATAAATAAATAAATAAATCCACATGTGACTGGATGGTTGTTCGGTGTGAGGAGGGCAGCAGGACCCTGTTTGATACAGATTAATCCTGATGGATTAAACGGACACTGCTTTCAACAAATCGGACGAACTCCAGAGCCGTTTTATCCAATCAGAGCAGAGCAGGGCGGGACTTTCAG
>NW_013952528.1:748103-753047 GCF_001266775.1 Austrofundulus limnaeus | reverse complement strand
TGTTCCAATGTTAAAGTAAAAAAAAAAAAAAAACGAACAAAGCATTCTAAAGCAAATAAAATAGTTAAACTGGTATTTTTCCATACATTTTAGTAGCAAAAAAAATAAATAAATAACAAAGAACTGGTGAATTTGTCCCTTTGTAACTTTGAACCGTCCCTCCATACCCATTTTGTACCATCTGGGTCTGAAACTGTTACCACTGTGCTCTTAACAAACACACCCATTCCAGAAAGCCTGCCTGAACTTTAAAGGCACCGGCTCAAGTGGTTCGTTTTATCGTCTTTGGGATTCCACCAGAGGAGCTRGCCCAAGTGGCTGGTTACCTGGCAGCTGACTGAGGACAGAGAGATCCTCTCTACTGGCATTCAAACATGACATCAGAGATGCAACGTAGAATGAGACTGCAGTTAARAACACCCATTCAAGAAAAAAACGTAACAGAACATGGGAAAACAGGTGGACAGGTCATGCGTGAAACCTGATGTCCCCAGTGCATGAAGCTACAGTGCCAGGTGAAAAATGGATGTAGTGTGGAATGGTTTGCATAAACACTTTCTTTTATCTTTGCTCCTCCTGCTGCAAACAGAGAAAATTCTCCCAAGTCCTGAAGTCACGGAGACTCGAGGATGTACCTCACCTTTTAGGCACCAGCTGCCTCATGAACCAKGTAGGAAAAGAAAACTAATTGATGGACTGATGGGTGTTTTTACACATAATATCCAATAAAGCAAAAACATTAGGAACATAACTTCAGCCAAACATGTTTGTACAGATACATATTTCCCCCCTTCAGTTTTACTCTACAACATGTTCTATATATTAAAAAGATAAAAGCTCATAATAAACTGTGCACATATTCATCATAAGGACATAGATCATGCCTGAAAATGCCGTAGTGAAAATTTGCATGAATGCAACACTCACAGTCAGTATAACAACAGGCATGCTGCCGCTGCATTTAGTTTCACACAAAGTACAAACAAGAAAAAGTGTTTACGGTCTAAAACTTAATTGCTTTTGCAATTGCATGGGGACAAAAAAAAATCATTCAGGACATGATTATAATGTTTCGTTTAAAGTAGCGCATGTGTACTTACTGGAGTACTGCTGATGCTTTTAGGTGACGATGGAAACCATTTTGTGTTCAGTCTGAGAAGATGAACAACTGTGACTAATCTTGAGGATTTCATTGACAAAAAATGTGTCCATTTGCCCCGGTGGAGAACATGTAGTGACGAGCTCTTGTTCCARTAACTCGCCTGGAGTTCTCACATCATGTTTCCATGGTAACCTAAGTTGAAGAGTTGAAGGAGAATGCGCCTTGGCAGATGACTGTTTTTATTGATTTATAAACCTCAAATTAGAGAAATACTCCTGATAGGAGAGGACCTTCATAGATGTGACTTAGAATGAATCTTGATTGATGATCTATTATTTGGTCATCAATCTTCAAACATCTTTTTTTTCAGCACTTTGTCTCCTTTTGTCTGACCATTTTCACAAAGCTAAAACTCACTTATTACGTTACTGTTTGTTAGCTGGGTCTGGAAGTTACCTGCAGTCCTGATAGGTTGTTGGTTTACAGGTTTGGTTCTTACCAGGGTCAGAGGAGCAGCCCAAATCTGACTTATTTGAGGCACACTATGATGTTTTAGACAACTTATGCTGACATCAGCAAATTGTGCCCAACTTACTTAAGGGGGGGGGGGGGGACATCAATTAGCACCTTCTGTTGGATGTGATCATACCGTGACTTGAACAGATGTAAAACCTATAAGTAAAATGTCCCTACCTTAAACATAATGTGGACACGCTTATTCTAATTTGTTTAGAATTTTACATCTCTTTTGTGCAACATTAGTGGATTTGGTGCAGCATGTAGCTATGGAGAGAATCTCATCGCTTAAAGCAGGGGTGTCAAACTCATTTTTACTGAGGCCCACACGAGCGTTATCGTGGCTCTCAAAGGGCCAGTTCCCATGGATCAGTGTTTTTCAACACTGTAAAAAATGAAATGTTGGATTTACTTAACCAAGTTGTGTGACCTGGTTCCACTTAACTGAGTTGAGAAAATTCAAAGCAATATACCAGTTTTTTAACCAAAGAACATGAGYATGTTGCTTTGAATTTACTCAACTCAGTTAAGTGGAACCAGGTAACATAACATGGTTAAGTAAATCCAACATTTCATTTTTAGAGTGAACCCTGGTCCTCAAGGCGCACTGCCCTGCATGTTTTAGATGTGTTCCTGCTTCAACATATGATTTCAATTGATAACTGATTAACAGGCTTTTGTTGAACTGCAATCACCTGAATCAGGTGTGTCAAAGCAGGGAAACTTTTAAAACAGGGCAGTGTGGACAGAAGACATTGTGGCCGGGCTTTTTTGAGYGAAAGATCTAGGATTGTGGAACAAAACTTGGAGTATGGAGAAGGCGGTTTTTGGCATAAAATGGTATGTGAATGGTTCGGGTGGAAATGGAGATAAGTAATGAAGAAGAAGGGGAATATGAAGGGTGGACGTCAGTGGGAAGAGGGAGAGGAAGAGGACGAGGAAGAGTCAAAGTAGATGAAGGGAAGGGAATCAGAGATAGCCAAGGTAGTAAACGGGATTTAGAAGGAAGCAGTTCAGAGGAAGAGAGGGTAGTTAGGAGAAAAGTTGCGTTTGGGGAATTTAAAATAATTCTGAAACTTAAGAGTGAGGAAGGACAGGAGAAAATTAGCCCAATCGGGGTGTCAAGAGAAATTAAAAAGAAAATAGGAGWTGTTGAAATGGTCAAGATTTTGAGRGACAAAAGTCTTTTGATAGAATGTAAGGATATAGAGCAAAAGAATAAGGTCTTCAATGTGGACAATATATGTAAAAGAACTGTGCTGGAGAAAAAAAATGATGGGAGGAAATAAAAAAATAGAGGGGTGATCTATGGGATCCCTCTAGACGAGGATCTGGAAAAACTTAAGAGAAATATTGTTGGAGCAAAGGTGACTAATGTGAAAAGGCTGTTAAAAACTGTGGATGGTGAGAGAGTGGGGAGTCTGTCAATCCTATTAGAGTTTGAAGAAAAAGAGTTTCCAATCAATATAAAAGTAGGATATATAAGTTTCCAAGTCAGACCTTATGTTCCTCCACCACTTCGGCGTTTTAAATGCCAAAGGTATGGACACATTACGGCAGTTTGTAAAGGAAAGCAGAGATGTCCAAAATGTGGGGAAGATCATAAATTTGAAGAATGTAAGGAAGACGTACAAGAGAAATGTTGTAACTGTGGGGGAAGTCATAGGGTTACGTACAGAGGATGCGAGGTAAGGAAGAGGGCTAAAGAAGTTGTGCAGATTAAAACATCTAAAAATATAAGCTACGCAGAGGCAGTTAAAAACGTGAAAGAGCAGGAAAAAAAGAGTGGTAGACCAAATGGGGAGTCAAATAACAYAGCAATCTAAAATAATACCAGAAGATAAGGTCACTTACTCAGTGGAAAATCTAGTTTTATTCATAGCTTATGTTGTCAACTGTACAGATCAAGCTAAGCACAAAACTGAGAAGATTAAAATAATATTGAGAGGAGCTGAAAAATTCTTGGGGTTTTAGGAAGGCACAAATAAATAAAAAAACTAGAGGTGGATAAGAGGTCGGGACCAACAAGTGAAAGTAGTTTATGTTAATACTGCAATGGAACGCTGGGAGTTTGATAGCTAATGAACAGGAATTTAAAGGTTATATTGACAARCTTGAAGTCCAACCGGATATAATATGTGTGCAGGAAACTTGGTTAAAATTAACATTAGATTTTGTGATTAGAGGATATGTTAGTAGAAGAGATCGAGAAGAGGGAGGGGGAGGTGGATATGGAATATTTATAAAATGAGGGATTCGATATCAGGTTTTAGGGAAAGGGAAAGAACTAGAATTCATAGTGATTGAGGTATGGGAGCAGGGAGGTAAAATTAAAATAATAAATTTTTATGATCCATGTAAATCGTTATCGTATGAAATAATGGTGGAAATATTAGAATATTTGGAGAGGAGGGTAATTTGATGTGGGGATTTCAATGCAAAAAGTACACTGTGGGGTAATAGTAATGATAAAAATGGGCAGGCTATAGAAGAAGTGATGGAAAAGAAAATTTTAGTTTGTTTTATTGAGAGAAGGGGTACAAGAATCAATATAAGAATGGAGATGGAATCATCTATTGATCTATCAATAATATCAAATGATATAGCTGGTATTTGTGAGTGGTCAGTTGATGAAGAAACTGCAGTAGGTAGTGATCATTATCCTATACAGTAACTATAAGGGTAGGAATAATCAGAAATGAGTATTAAAAAGAGTGGGGAGAGATTGAACTTTAATAAGGCAAATTGGAGTAAGTTTAGATATTTGAGTGAAATGTATTTAGAAAAGGTAGATTTTTAATAGGCATTTAAATCAAGTAAATGCAAATATTTAAAAAATAATAGCGGAAGCAGCAGAAAATTCTATTAAAAAGTCAGGGAGTAATAATGATAAGAAAAAGGTACAATGGTGGACAAGTGAGTGTGAGGAAGCAATTAAATTAAGAAATAAWGCCTTGAATGTATTAAAACATAACCCAATATAATATGAACTTAATTGATTATAAAAGGAAGCAAGCAGTAGTAAGGAGGATTATAAAGAAAGCTAAGAGAGACTATTGGAGAAAATTTTGTAGTACAATAGGGAGAGATACTAAAATTGAGAAGATATGGAAAGTAATTTAAAAAAATGAATGGTATTAAAAGAGAGTTTGATTATCCTGTATTAAAAGTAGAGAATGTTGATATAATTAGAGATGAGGAAAAAGCTGAGGTATTGGCAAAATTATTTAGTAAGATACATAGCACAAATAACATTAGTGAAGAGGGAAGAAAAGGGAGAGAAAATACTGTTCTTAAGTATAAAAATTTAATACAGAGTGATGAAG
>NW_013952528.1:743472-743918 GCF_001266775.1 Austrofundulus limnaeus | reverse complement strand
TTACTTTAAGTGAAGTGTAGGAGTAATTCTTAAGTGTCAGTCTTAGACCTGATTTGTGACACCTGGCTGTGCCAGAAAGCTGATCCTGGATGATGTAACAAAACCCCGGCATGGACCAATCACTGCCTCGGATTTCATGTTCAAGAATATTGTTTGATTTTCTTGGTGCGTTGCTTGAACTGCGGGGACAGAGAAATGTCAAGATAAGACTGTGAAAATGCTAAGTTCACTTTCAACACATTAATGTTGTCACCTTGTACTGATTGTCTGTAGAGTTACATAAAATGTCCTCATTAGCAGCATAAAAACAGATGAAAATCTCACAAATTTTATTTAAATCTAAAACTCAGCAGCTTTAAAGTTGTTTTATGTTTCAGAGCCTGAGGTAATGTTGAGCTGCTGCCTTCTCTTCGCCACTGTCTGCAGACAACGCCGGCTTTACACAC
>NW_013952528.1:740319-742613 GCF_001266775.1 Austrofundulus limnaeus | reverse complement strand
GAATATTCACAATCAGAAGATTGTTGATAAATGTAAGAGAAAATTGAATATATTGAGGTGTTTGGTTGGTAGTGAATGGGGGGCAGACAGACAATCGCTAAAACAGATTTATACAGGAATGATAAGATCTAACTTTGATTTTGGTTGTTTAGTTTATGGTTCAGCAGCTAAAACTCATCTAGATAAATTAGACAATATTCAACATCAAGCATTAAGATTATGTACTGGAGCATTCAAAACAACACCTACAGCAGCATTGGAAATAGAAATGGGAGAAATGCCTTTAGATCTAAGGAGAACTAAACTAGGAATTAATTATTGGTCAAATTTGATGGGTTATAAACGTGATCATCCAACTCGGGAAATTTTAAAGTCATGTTGGGAAAAGGAAAATAAAGAGATGAAGAGTTATGGATGGAAAATTGAAAAGGAAGTAGAGGAATTTAAAATGGGTGTTTTAGAAATTAGTCAAACAGATCCATCATCAGTTATACCACCCTGGATTCTACCAGAAAAAAATAGTAGATATATCATTAATGGTAAAGAAACAAGACAAATCAAATGTTGTAGATAGTTATTCAGAGCAATCAAATTTAAATCAGTATTATCGACATGTCCAAATKTACACAGATGCATCAAAAATAGCAGGAAAAATAGCAATAGCATTTGCAATCCCAGAATTCAATTTGAAAATAGAGAAGCGCATTACGGATGGGTTATCAATTTATACAGGAGAAATGTTAGCTATACTATTGGCATTACAATGGATAGAGGATGTAAAACCACTGCAAACAATAATTTGCTCAGATTGAAGCTCGGCTTTGATAAGCATAAAACATAACAGTACGGATTGTAGGATGGACATCTTATTAGAATTACTGCATACTCTATTTAGAATACAAAATATGGGGTTAATAGTTGTTTTTGTATGGGGTTCCAGCACATAAAGGGGTAGTAGTTAACGAGTGGGCTGATAAATCAGCAAAGAAGACAATAAATAATCCTATTAGTTTTACAGTTAAGACAAGTAAATATGAAGGGAAAAGTAAAGTTAATGAGGAGCTGATGAAARTATGGCAGAGAAGGTGGGATGAAGGATTAACAGGAAGATGGTTTTATAWAATTCAGAAGTTTGTAGGAAGGAAAAGAAAGGGAAGAAGAAACAGGAAGGAGGAAAGAATAATGACAAGGTTAAGGTTCGGTCATACAGGGATTAATTATTCACTTTTTAAAATACAGAAGCATATAACTGGAAAGTGTGATTATTGTGAGAAGTTGGAAACAATAGAGCATGTTATTTTAGAGTGTAATAAATATGAAGATGAGAGAAGATGCATGTTGAGAGAGTGTGAAGGTATTAAAGAAAGGTTTAATTTATCAGATWTTTTGAGGAGGGATTTGGGGAGTAGACRTATTCAAATAATTATTCGGTTTCTTAAAAAAACAAAGGTTTTTCTTAGAATCTGAGTAGAGTAAAATGGTTGTGAATGTGCAAAGAATAATGGAGAGAGGTTTATAAGCTATATAAAAGTAAAGGTGTGAGTGTGAGAAAGTATGTTTAGTCATAAATATTATAGGGATTAGGTATGAAGTATATAGATCATCATGAACCACACTCCATATCAGTAAGTGGCGGTAATGCTACTGAAAGTTTGTTGCCAATAAAAACCAAGAAGAAGAAGAAGAAGAAGAAGAAGAAGAAGAAGAACAGGGCAATGTGCCTTGAGGACCAGGGTTGGGAAACACTGCCATGGATGATCGACATGCAGGGTGATAAAGTTTGTGGTCGACGCTGGATTTAAAGCAGCTTATTTTAAAACGTYAAAAGACATYATTACTGAGCTATGTAACTAAATTGCTCAGTCACATATAGCCAACAGCTCAGGGGCAGGATAAGCACTATTACCTTTCACCTTTTAAATTTGTTTACAAAGATGGGAGTGGCCCGCGGGCCCTGAGTTTGACACGTGGTGTAAAGGGAGGACGAGCACCTCAAGATTTGCACAAATGCACGGACCTGCTCGCCAGTGAATCTGACTTTTGAGACTTTTACACATGTAATGCTGCATTCAAGGCTGGTGGAAATCTGGGAAATCTGACCTTTACCAAATTTAATTATAATTAAATATTTCTGACTTATAGTTCATAAACCCTACAGTATATTTAAACACATACATTTGCCCTCTGTCATCCTGGGCCCGTGTTTATAAAACTTCTTAGAATTACTCTTAAGAATGCTGCTAAGTGTGGACTTAAGTGTAAAAAAAATTCTTAGTTAAAAACTGAGAGTAAAA
>NW_013952528.1:737708-739297 GCF_001266775.1 Austrofundulus limnaeus | reverse complement strand
ACACACACACACACACACACACATATTTATGTTTACCTTTGTTTCTTTTGTATTTCTGATTAAACCTGTTGTTCACCTTATACTGTAACTGAGAATAACAGGTGGGGAGGAGGACAGCTGTAATCTCTGTCTCCTCAGTCCATCTCAGACCCCTAGTGGCAACTCTTAACCACTTAAGAGTCCTCTGGAGCAGTCTTAACTTTTCTTGAGAGTAAGAGTGATTCTTAGACTTAAGAATTTTCATACTGAATATAACTGGCACTTACACTTAAGTCTGAGAGTAGGAGCAAATCTAAGAATTTTTCAGCACTTAAGTCTAAAAATCCACTTTAAGAAGTTTTATAAATATGGGCCCTGGTGTATTTCTGCCTGGCTAGATGCTATGTTGGGAAAGCAAAATTGGTTGGTTGGCGATACATTTCTATCAGAAACTTTGAGACAGCTCAAAATTATCAAACCCCTTGATGGTCAAAAGTGTAGAGTTATTTAGACAAAAAAATGGAAGAACACAGAACATTTGTTTTTGTTCATCACAGAAATATGCACGTCAGTACTTCTATTCTGAAAAAATCCTGGTGCATGGAAACTCGTGATCAGATAAAATAATTTTGTGCTTAAACGATACATGCAGATTGTTTAATCAGAATACATCTCARTTTGATCAAAGACGTTTGCACATGTAAACATAGCTAGTAACCGACCAGCTTTACTAAAACACTATAAGGTTGTACCTCAAACTCTGCTCATTTAAATGAAATAATAATTAGTGGTGAGACTTGCGGCCGTCCTGCCAAATGGAGCATRGTAAGTATCACAGAGAAAAGGCTGAGTCATCTGATGTTCTAATTAAATTTGTGTATGCATATTTGACAAATGAGGTCAAACATTATTCAGTAAAAATTGGTGTTGTTAATTGCAACAACAGAAACCAGGATGAGGATATTAAGATGAAGGGCACGTGTTACTCATCGAATAAATTACTGAGATGCATACACGGGATGGTCCTAATGAGAAACCAGCGTGGATGCAGAGAAACATCCAGCTCACCGCAGCTGAATTTAAATCCAATTGTGCAACAGTTAATGATCCGTGTGTGGTTCTCTTTTTCCTTTTTTTCTAGCTTTTAACTCAAGTCTCATTCTGAGCTGATATTAAAATTAAAGGAAATTTATTTATCTTTGCTCTTGGTAGTTGATGAACCATTAGCATTTGTAAAAATGACAAACATAAAAACTGACTCTATATCCACTGGTTTTCATGTTTTACTAGTATTGGGGGGTGGTTGGAACTAAGAAATAAAATGCAATAAATAAAAAAATAGCTGAATTCATTTTAAAATGTTTTTCAATCATTATTTTAAAATATAATTTACAATTTATTGAAATGCTATTTAAGAGGTTAAGAGGTTTGATTTATTTTTTCTTCTTTTTGTCAACAGTGTTTAAATTGGGAACACAATACATTGTAACATGCTAGTTCCCATGCTAAACGAATAGTGAGTAAAAATTTTGGGAAAAAAAACTTTATAAAACTTGATGTGTCTGCATATTTTCTTGCATTGTTTGTGGGTTTGCAAGGAGGGTGGGGGG
>NW_013952528.1:736413-737698 GCF_001266775.1 Austrofundulus limnaeus | reverse complement strand
ATGCTAAAGTGACCATGGCATGGAAAAATGATGTAAGGTGGTTGATTTTTTTCACTTACTGTCAAAAAAATAAATACATAGTATGAAGAAAATACATAAAAGACATTTTAACAGTACAAACCAAGACAGATGTCATTACTCTGTCGTTTGTAGCTAAAGTGACGGACTTGGCCTTTTTTCCAGAGCTTTCAGTGCCCTCCACTTGCTCCCCAGACTACTAGGAGAAGGAAATAATGTGACTACCTTCTCAGCTCACTGCCTTTAAAGTCCTGTCTTTTCTTGAAAAAAGCACTTGAAAAAAAGGTGAGATGTTATTATAGTGCCGTAGAGTCAAGACCTTGACACCCTGCAGATTTGATGCAGAATGTGCTCCACTGCAACAGCAAATCTAATTACTCTGAATAATGAGCTACCATTTATTGAATGAAAAATTACAATTTGTTTTGTTTTTAATACAAAAAACATGCAATCAAAAATAAAATCAAATAAAATGAAAGGCAGCAGAAGAAAAATAAATCTTATAATATCTGCCCCTTTTTATACCCAAAATATGTTCAAAATAAAAGTAAATTACAACAAAAATCAAAACAACTGAAAACACACAAGAAACTAAAAGCAAAATTTAAAACACCAACTCAAAACAACAATTAGCATTTATTCACTTACACTTCTCCATATTTCTTCAGAATACTAGATTTTATCATTCTCTTAAATATATACAAGGATCTGGCATTTTTAATCTCATCTTCCAGACCGTTCCACAAACTTATTCCCTGGATTAAAGTGGACCGCTCCTTCAGGCTCATGTGAAACCAGGGTTTCACAAATATTTAGATTCCCTTTAGATAATAACAGCTCTCTCTTTTAACAAAATTTACTTGAATGTTGAAAGGTAACACACCTTTATGAGCTCTGTACATTAACAGCAAAATATTATAATTGACCAAGTCATATAATTTTAATAATTTCAATTCATAAAGCAATACATTCGATGGATGACTGTAATTTTTTAGTAATAAATCTTGGAGCTCTTTTCTGTAAAATAAAAAATAGGTTTTGTGATAGTTTTGCAAGCTTTATCCCAGACTTCAATACAATAAATTAAATGAGCTTACCTTAATTAAATAGCTTACCTGTTGTAGATATCTCTTTGAACAGCTTCAGTTTGGAGAAATAGTTCAATTCTGACTGAATAGATGAGCTGATAAAGCTAATTTCATAGCAGGACCAGAATTTTTTTAGAGTGGTTTTAAAATCTTAACACAATTTGTTAAATACACACACA
>NW_013952528.1:729424-736382 GCF_001266775.1 Austrofundulus limnaeus | reverse complement strand
CTGAAAATGTTTTAGTTCTTGATCTTGAATCTGTTGATGAATTTCTTTGTGGTTAAGTTTTTACAAAGATTAAGCTAAAATTTTAGTATAATTGTAGCTTAGTGGCTGTGACTTKCAATGGAAGAGTGATTTAGTAAGTTAGAGTTTACATTAAATAAAAAAAATTGTCATATGCTGTCTACAAGATTTCATTTTTTACATTTAAAATCTGCATCATAAAAGTGCTTTTGTCAATATTAGCATCTAACTCAGTTTTTTTTTCCTTAGAGTCTGTGATTTGTTGCTATTTGTTTGCCTCCCCTGACGATTTTGAATGGGATGAACGCATATTTTAACAATGCAAGAAGCTGTGTTGTTTTGCAGGCATGCCTTATGATTAATGCGAGAGCTTTCTCCAAGCAGGCCGTCGGTAATGGTGCAAATCAAAAGGCTGATGGCCTGGAGTAACCTCTGTAAAATAAAAGAAGGATCTCTATTAAACGTAATTATGGAGCCAAAGCAGAGGTGGACAGTCTGTGCCATTTGCAGCTTTTATGAAACACCCTTATCAGATGCCATTAACTTTTCGGTGCTCTGCACAATAACGCGCGCACGGGGAGTTTTTTTATTTTATTTATTTTTTTATTTATTTTTTGCAAGAAGTTGTTGAGCTGTGCATTATCAGCCTGGGAATAATTGGTACACGGAAAAAATGCCCTTGTCTTACAGGGAATGTTAAAAACCACAAGATTTTGTTGCAGCCAACAGACTTTTTAAACCCTAAACGACATATTTTTTTGGCACTTTAGAGAGATGGCAGCTTCACTCAGCCTAAAACACGTCAAATTAGTCCTCTTCAGCTGGATCATATCCAGTGGAAAAAATGTCCAATATTAGGTTTAGACATTTTACTCTGGAGATGTCATGGTTCCATTTGGGCCATTTTCTTTGTCCTCCTGGGTCACTGTGGTTAAGTGCGATTGCATAAATGAAAAAAAATATGCAGAGCTCACAGCAACTGTATTTCACTACACTCAGTTCGCTGCTGGTTCTTTCTGACATTTCTATTTTGAACTCAGCCCAGATACAGAGTCCAGGCTGGGGGAGATGCTCCAAACTTTTAATGTACATCTGTAGTAAGAGAACAGCAGAGATTCATATTTTATATCATTAAAGGGGCAATATCATGTAAAATTAACTTTTTTGAGTTTTATATTGTGCTATAATGTTAYCATCTCATCAAAAACATGCCCAGAGTCTTGCTTTGACTCATTCATGCATGTTTGAGAAATCATGTAGTGTCCTGAGGCAGCCAGGCAGGGGAGCAAAAATGACCGGTTGGGACTAGAACCACCTTTTGGGATCATCTCGTCCTCTGGGCTGTGTCTCTGAACCAAGCTTCCTCAACACAGGGGAGAGAATGTAAACTCATGTATCAGTGTGTTATTTTTTTTTTTACTGCACAATGTGGGTATGTATGTGGGGAGGGTTACTGTCAACGTCTTATCTATATGTTTATATGTTAGTTAACTGCACATTGGAGACTGGTGAAATGTAATTTCAACCTCTGTAATAGGGTTACTATTACATAGATTTTGACAATAAAGGATACTTGGACTTGAACTAAATCTGATTAATGAACCAAAAGACAAACACCTGAGTAGAAAACAAATAGGAACAGGTGAGTGGGTGGGGCAGGAACAGAAGGGACTAGGACAAAATAAGCTGATGACACATGGGGAACAAAAAACTAATTATTTATCMGATAACAAATACCTAAAGACCACCAGAGGACTGAAACCTGGACCATCAACATACACAGATCCTAACCTACTGTAATATGACTACAAAAAGGGGTACTAGTTTTTATTTAAAGATTGTGGTGCCAGATTTTAAACTGTGATTAGGATCTTGAGTTGAACGATTTTTGCTGCAGTGTTTTAYGGCTCCAGTTTTCAGCTGCAGCTTCTTTGTTCTGGTTCAGCTGCTCTGCTTCTGTGTGCTAATTTAAAGTTCCCACAGAGAAACAAGAACAATCAATCCACTGCAAAGCAGGCAAAGTTAACTGCTGGTGCACATAATGATACATTTATCTACTAAAGCACTGACCGAAGACTGACTGGAAATAAAAGGTGGAGTAAAAACTAATGTCTAGAAACTGAAAAGTAGCAATTGACCGTTCACATCCCTTTTTTTACTTTTTATTTTTTTACTAAAAAAAGTTTAACAAATGTTGCCTAAACAAAACTGAACTTGTATCTCAACAGGTTCAAACCATCCCATATACTGGTGCTTCATTTTGTTAAAATAAATTTAGCCAAAGTATCTGAGTACTTAAAGGAAGCTCACTTCAGCTTCTATACTCTCAAGACTTATTTATTTTTAAATGCAATAAAGCCTTTTTAATTAATAAGACAAGAAAAGCAATGTTTTGTATTAAAACAAGGGAAAAAATGTTGTCCTTAAACCAGATAATAAGTTTAGATTAAGATTTTAAAAATAGATATAACTGAATGAAATGGCCAAAAATGAACTATTTTACTTTTTTACAYACAACTAATCAGTGGCACATAACAAAAATAATACAGTGATTCCAACAGTCCAGAAGAAAATTACTGCAAAGTGAACTCAAAGTAAGTAGACAAAGCTTTCCAAAATTCTTTGTACTCAGTTGCTTTTTCTTTCCAAACCCTTCTTGCATACCTTTCCAGCCTGTCTGCAGTTGCTTCATTTTGAGAGACCTCATTTGGATCATTTGAATGCATCAAGGTTGAAATAGGGGTCTGTTTACACTTCATGTTTTCACTATATGCCAAACTCTGCACTGCTCACATAGCAGAGCAGTGACAAAAAAGTGTAAGGGTGTGTAGCACATTTTAGCTAGTTTTATACTTGACAAATGTGATGCAATACTTCAGCGCCACCTTCCATTTTTGAGAATATGTGCTGACGTAAACTGTGACTTGATACAGCTGTTTGCTTTTTTAAAGTGGTTGTATACCTAAATATCACACAGACTACACTGGTAGCAGGGCAGGAAGAGGACCGGATGKAAACAAAGCATTTTAGAGAGGTTGACTCACTTAAAAATTAAAATGTTTCACCAATGGAGTAAGACGATTCTCGCTGTGTTTGSGTGGTTTTCTCACAGTTTAAAAACAAGAAGGTTGCTTTCAGACCCAGGCCTGCATTGCAAATTTAATCTGTGAGCTCAGTGGGATTTCCCTGGAGTAAATGTACTTTTACTCTTCATCAGAATAACCAGCTGGTGAGTAATAAGACAAGTTGCAAATGTAGACTATTTATTTAACTATATATAGGTTCTGTATTTGTTGTCTTTTAAGGGCTAATGGGAACTAAAATTTCCAACTTCCATTTAATATTTGCTCCTAAAAATCAAAACACCAACAAGAAGACAGATTTCTTATAAAAATAAKGCAGCTGACCAAGTAAAGCTTTTAAGCTGATGTAAACTTGTTCATGCAGCAACCTCACGTGTAAACATAAATAAACTTGATTCTTTCTGAATAGAAACATGTTCTCCAAACATATATTTTGGAGTCAATCAAAAAAAATATCTACTTTGCCTTTGTATCATGTTAAATATAAATGTACAGTAATCTGGAAACARTGCATTCATTTTTACTGTAGTCTGAGGCAGATGATACATCATCCTGAGGCTTCGTTTTTTAGGAATTTTTGCTGACATTTTGTCAGACAGCTGCAGCTCGTCACGGACCCTCGGCAGAGCAAAATGAGAAACGTCACAATAAATCCACTGCAGTCATTCTGCTCTCAGCAAAGTGGCAGGAATGATCCTGATAACCAGACTCAATTAATTACTTTCAGACCTAATTAAGGATGTTTTGTCATGGGTCCGATTGAGCTCTATGAACCGTTACACTGTTAGAATACCAATGATGCTCACATTGCATAAAATTTACATACATTTCAAATGCACTACTGTATATGTTAGGAAACAAAAGACAAAGTTGAAATATTGTTTTTCAATTTATCTTTGGAATAGGTGGTAAAGTGATCTTAAAGGGCCAATATTATGTGTTTCTCAGGCATACAGTTCAATTCTATACCAAAATCAAGTAACTACGTCACCTTCAGTTGTTATGAAAATGCTGTTCATATGTGTAAATGAAAAAAATAATTTGACTTCACATCGTAGCCGTTTCTAAATGCCTTGGAATTGGCCTCTGTCTCTTTAAAAATTTCCTACTGCTTCCGTCATGCCCATTTCTACACGTCATCACAACAGCTTCATGCTGTTTACAAACTGGAGTGTTATGGCCTATTTTGTTGTAACAATAAAAAAAACATGCAATATCAGTTTTGGAAAATGGCTACACCACTGAACCTTATCGTCGGACCCAGAAGAACTGGAGCAATTACAGAGACAACGTTTCAGCTTGGTAAGATTTCTCCCAGTCATCCTCATATACACACACGTCACTGTTAAGGAAATTTGGTGGCGGCTGTGGTAGAGTGGTTAGGGGAGTCGTCCTGCAACCGGAAGGTCGCCGGTTTTATCCCCGTCCAGTGGACTCAGTCGTTGTGTCCTTGGGCAAGACATTGTACCCACCTTTGCCTACTGACGGTGGTCAGAGGGTCTGGTGGCACCTGTATATGGCAGCCTCGCTTCTGTCAGTGTGCCCCAGGGCAGCTGTGGCTACAATGTAGTTTACCATCATCAGTGTGTGAATGTGTGTGTGCATAGGTGAACGTCTGTAGTGTGAAGTGCTTTGAGTGTTCTGGATGGATATAAAGGCACTATACAAGTACAGTCCATTTACCATTTATATTTTTTTATTACTAAAATATTGTGTAAGCCAGCTAAAGAACACAGATCATTATAAAGTTATGAATGATAGCTGTAGCTCACAGATAGTCCAAACAGCAATGATGCTAAAAACAATGTGTTTTTCAGTTAACCTGGGCAGACAACAGCAGTGTTTGTGTCTTTCTGAATGTTGAAATTGCATCATCTTTTAGTGATAATCATGTTATTAGTCCACAGTTAATCTCCATTTTGTTCAGAAATCTATTATCTGTAAAGTGGCTCACACAAATATTTAAGTACTTATTTTTTCATCGGAGGATTACTTCCAAAAAAGGAAACCAACCCATACCTTAAGAACCATGTCATCCCTGGCATCTGAAAATACATTTCCTCAAAGAAAATTTTCAATCCGTAAAGACCAGGGGCCTCATGTATAAATGGTGCATACGCACAAAAAAGTAGCGTGCACCAGGTTCTACGCCCACGTTGGGATTTATCAAAACAAACGTTGCGTGAAAATGTGTGGCAGCCACGCAAGTTTTTCAGCCTACAGTTTTAACCCACAAAGTCACGAATCTGACCTGAATCCACAGAAAGATGACTCTGTTCTGTTTTCTGGATGTAAGGTGCGTCTGAACATGGTGTTAGATTTTTTTTGTTTGATTTTTACTGTTTAAACTCGAACAATCATGAAACTGAACCCCGGGACTGAAAATCATTTCACYTCATATAAGAAAATAGAGCCGTCTAAAAATGATCAAAAATCGGGCCGGGGATGTGGAACTGCAGTGGTGTATAAAAATGTTTTTAGTTGTAAACAATGTTTTAAAGAACGTCAATTCACCAGCTTCRAACTAACCACCTTTGAGGTGGGTCGTTCTGACCCGGTTCTGTGTGCTGTCATCTACCGTCCAATAAAAATACAACAAGGATTTTATTAATGAATTTTCTGAATTCCTCTCAGAGACTGTGATGGACTATGATCATGGCCTTATTGTTGGTGATTTTAACATACATGTTTGTTGCCCAGATAAACCTCTGGTATCAGAATTCTCAGCTCTTATTGACTCTTTTAATTTGTTTCACTGTTTATCTGGACCTACACATGAAAAAGGGCACACGTTGGATCTCGTGCTGTCTTTTGGATTGCCTGTGTCTAACCTGGAAATTTTTGATTCTATAATTTCTGATCATATGCCTGTTATATTCCAGACTGTTTTTAAAAATGCTTCTCTTAAATCTCGCGCTCCTGCTCAGAGCTGTCGAATTATTAACCCCTCCACTGCCAGTCAGTTTTCTGAAGTGTTCTCCCAGCTCTGTCCACCTGCTGCTCCAACTGATGCTGAGGAGCTTAGTTCTTGGCTCCACTCCTCCTGTCAGACTGTACTGGATACTGTGGCTCCTTTAAAAACCAAACAGCCTAGAACTAAACCTGAACCGTGGTTTAACGAAAGGACTCGAGCTGTCAGACAAGAATGTCGCGGAGCGGAACGCAAGTGGAGAAAAGACAAGCTGCAGGTTTCCCTTCAGTTGTTTAGAGACTGCTGGCGTAATTACCAGGACACTGTAAAAATGTCCAAAAAGGAACACTTCTCTAAYGTAATTCTGTCTCACAGCCACAACCCCCGTGTTCTCTTCACTACTATTGACTCTTTTCTTAACTCTCCTCACACTGCTGGTTTAGAAGCATCTGCTCAGCTTTGTAATAATTTTATGCAGTTTTTTATTGATAAGGTTACCTCCATACGGGCCTCCATTTTACACCCAGACTCTGACCCCTCTGTGTGTAAGCCCTGTTCTGTGGTTTTTAATCAGTTTGAACCAGTGTCTTTGTCTCTGTTAGGGGATATGGTTGCCCAGATTAAGCCCTCTGGTTCTCCATGTGATGCCCTTCCACCACATTTTTTAAAAGAAGTTTTCCCTTGTTTTAGGCACTCGGTTCTTTCCCTTTTTAACTGTAGTTTGTTATCTGGTGTAGTTCCTGCTAATTTTAAACATGCTGTGGTGCACCCCCTGTTAAAGAAACCTGGTCTTGATCCCACTGTACTGGGGAACTATAGGCCCATCTCCAAGCTACCTCTACTGTCAAAGGCTTTGGAAAAAATTGTTTATGTGCAGCTAAAATCCTTCCTGGACGAACATAATATCATGGATGTGTTTCGGTCAGGTTTTAAAACTCTTCACAGC